>NW_015196266.1:0-2094 GCF_001447785.1 Gekko japonicus | reverse complement strand
CAGCTTTAAAAAGCGAATTATGGATGTGGTGAATGGGAGGGCGAAACGTCTCGGCGAAAAAGAGAGATCCCTTTATTTTATTTTATTTTTAAAAATACGTTTTGCTCTCCAAACTGTCAAGCGTTTCTGTCTGCCAGGAGTGTCAGACTGTGCCTTTGGGCTATTCTCGCTGTCTTCCTTTCTGCCTGGAAAAAAACACATCTGAAATGCGATTTGACAGTTTCTTTGGTTTGCATAAAATGACGATGCTCCGAGTCTTCTTCTCTCCTGGTGCCACGACTTCCTCGTTCCTAGCAGACTGTGGAAAATAACTCCTTCTCTTTGCCCTACTCCCTTTCGGTTAAGCAATTTCTTGACATCCCCTAGTGGAAAGCGGGCCCGGGTAAGTTCGGAAGCCGGCTAAGGTAGAATGACTGTAGACCGCAGAGTGTCGAACTCTCCAGTAAAATAATAAATAAATTTTTAAAACTTCATTCTTTCCCCGTGGTGTTTGTGTTGTTTGTCGAGGGCTGCAAGCTTGATCTCCTGCCAGCCTAGCAGTTCGGAAGTAAGACATTGCAAGTAGATAAATAGGTGGGAAGGCAACAGCATTCCATGCGCCTCGGCGCCTAGTCATGCCGGCCACGTGACCATGGAAACGATTTCGGACAGCGCTGGCTCTTCGGCTTGGAAACGGAGATGAGCATCACCCCCTAGAGTCGGATTCGACTGGCTTTCGAGCAAGGGAGGCCTTTACTTTTTACCTTACAAGCTTGATAGTTGTCTGCTCTCACTGGCAATAGGTCCCTGGGAGGCTTGGAGGGACAAAGATGCAAATGAGCCAAAAACATTAGCACTCGTTTATTTATATTCTGCTTTTCTCCCCAGTTGGGACTCAAAAAGGCTTTTAGAACATTGTTCTCCCCAACCACAACCCTGTGAGGAAGGCCAATCTGAGAGTTTGTGACAAGCCTAAGGTCACCCGGCGAACATCCAAAGCAGAGTGGGGATTCGAATGCAGGCCTCCCAGGATCGTACTTTGCCACTCTATCCACTACACCTCACTGGCTCTCAAGTGCCACATGCTTCAGTTTCAGGACTGTAAAAATTCTCATAGGCCAGCTATCAGTTCCCGGAGGGGGGCAACCTTTTTTAGCCTGCGGGCACCCTTGGGATTTTGGCACAGCCACAAAACGGCTGCCACAAAATGGATGCCACAGGAGGTGGAGCCAGCCCCAAAATGGCCGCCACGGCTTAGCTTCAATCACATAGTGAAGATCCGTGTGCTGTGGTGGCAGCTGCTGCCAAAGCAAAGTGTTAAGAAAACTGCACTGCCAATCAAATCTCCTGTAACCAATCAAAAACCTTGCTGGGCAAAATCTTCTCCTGGTCCTGCCCACCTCCTAAAAATACTTGGCGAGCACCAGAAAAGGTGTTGGCAGAGGCCATGGTGTGCCCACAGGCACCATGTTGGGGACTCCTGGTCCATTCGCCACTGTTTCTTCCTGTTCCTATTCAATGAAACTCAGGACAGGTCTTCATTCCCCGATTTTTTCCCTCCCAACAGCACTGTAAGAGAGCGTAGGCAGAGGGAGAATGGTTGGCCCATGGTCACCTAGTGCTATTCACAGCAGAGTGGGAATTCGAACCTGGCTCTCCCGCAGCCTAGTCAGCCGCCTTAACCATACCACCACACTGGCTCTACAATTAATGAGGAGCATGGGGCAGAACGCCAAAGGAAGAAGAAGAAGAAATTGGATTTATACCCCACCCCTCACTACTCGAAGGAGTCGCAGAGCAGTTTACAAACTCCTTCCCCTCCCCCTCCCCACAACAGACACCCTGTGAGGTAGGTGGGGCTGAGAGAGCTCTGAGAGAACTGCTCTTTCCAGAACAGCTCTGAGAGAACTTGTGACTGACCCAAGGTCACACCAGCAGCTGCATGTGGAGAAGTGGGGAATCAAACCCGGTTCTCCCAGATTAGAGTCCGTGCTCCTAACCACTACACCAAACTGGCTTAACAGTTAAGAAAATGGATTAGAGAGGGAATGCACTCATTCCACTCTGTCGGTCAATCCAGATGCAGCCGCCAACGGACACCCAGATGACTCTCAG
>NW_015196265.1:0-1960 GCF_001447785.1 Gekko japonicus | reverse complement strand
ACTCCAAGACTTCCTTCTGTCTGTCCCCTTTTCTCTTGGGGCTGCTTTGTGTGTCTCTCTGTGTGTGTTTTTTTGGGGTAGGCTTGGCTTCCTGTGTGCCATCCCGGCAGAGAACGGTTCCAATTAAGGGTGTCGGGGCATCCTGCCAGACTGAGGGATCTCTGAATTGTTACAGACATCCCCAGCAGAAATAAACGCACATGCTTTGGGGTCATTGCATGTGCGTAGGCTTTGGTATGCGGATGTGAAGGAAGAGGAGAGGGAAGGCCGTATGGTATATCTAGATGTCATCAGATCTCGGGAGCTAAGCAGGGTCGGTACTTGGAAGGGAGACCACCGAGGAAGACTCTGCAGAGGAAGGCCGTGGCCAGCCACCTCTGCTTCTCAACTGCCTTGAAAGCCCCATGCTGCAGTCACCAGAAGTTGGCTGAGACTCGAGGGCACTTCACACACCATTTGAATCTATAAAAACTGATATCTTAATGATCTGTAGAAGTGAGAAGCTGGTGCGTCAATGTGAATAAATACATACATAAATGGTATAGCCCAATCTCATCAGATCTCGGGAGCTAAGCAGGGCTGGTACTTGGAAGAGAGGCCACCAAGGAAGACTCTGCAGAGGCAACGGCAAACCACCTCTGCCTCTCACTTGCCTTGAAAGCCCCTTGGCAGTTAAGCAGGGCAGGTACTTGGATGGGAGACCACCAAGGAAGACACCGCAGAGGAAAGCGACCCGTGCTTCTCACTTGCCTTGAAAGCCCCCTTTTGGGGTCATCAATAATAAGTTAGCTGTGACTTGATGGTACTCTACACACACACACACATGCGAAGGAAGACAGGTTTGTGAGGCAGGGAAGCGTAAATGTGAGTAACGGCTTGCAGGCATTTTCCTCCTTAGAAACGTCTCTCGTCAAGATTCACGCTCTGCTTCTCATTGCATAGAATTCCCATGAGGACTGGGGTTGCTGAGAAGTTGTCTGGCAATCCAAGTTCAGAAGTCGACGCAAACCAAACGCGGGGCTCCACAGGGTTCTGTTTGAGGATTTTTCCAGGGCGAATCTATAAATGCTCTGGTGTACTTAGAGGATAGCGTGTCGTATGAGTGTCTGGGAGATCCAGGTTCTCAACCCCACGTGCCATGGAAGCTCGCTGGCTGACCTGGGGCCAGTCACACGCTCTCAGCCTAACCTACCTCACAAGGTGGTTGTCAGGTTTAAATGGAGGAAAGGAGGAACGGTGTGAACTGCTTGGGTTCCCAGTCCAATGGTCCCTCTGAGCTGCGGAGTCTTGTGAGCAACAATTCTACTTTGTGAGCGGCTGGCATCAAAGTTGTGGAGCGAGCGACTTGGCTGCTGCATAAATTAGTTTGCCCTGGAGCCATCCTTCCAGAGCCAAGACAAAAATATGCGAGCCGGAGGCTAAGAGACTGCGAGCTAGCTCACACTAACTCAGCTTAGAGGGAACACTGGTTCCCACTGGGGGGGGACAGCAGGGTTCAAAGAAAGGTTCTTCTTCTTCTTCAAATCCTAGACTGTCCCATACTTCCTGTTTTCACCAGAAGTGGTGTCAGCCTGCCAGTTACACGTGCCCAGTGGTCGCCACCTGTGGCCCAGCCACCCCGCCTCCCTGCCCACTCCTGCCCCCACTCCAGCAGAGATGAGAAGAAAGGTGGCAGCCATTTTTATGTCCATAACCCAGTCCAAACCCGAGATCGGTACTGGGACGTGGAGAGGAAAAAAGTGTTGCTTATTATATTGCGTGAGGCGGTTCTCTTGCCAAGACATGAGAGATCCTGTTTCTTAATATTGATCCCCCCCCCCCAAATAACATCTAGGGCCAGAACAATCTCTTTTGTCTCCCTTTTATTGCTTTGTTAAATTAACAAATTAAATCCATTGTTGCAGTCTCCCCCTCCCCCAACCGAACTGTATAAAATAATTCCAAACTGCACTTTTTGTGG
>NW_015196264.1:0-1931 GCF_001447785.1 Gekko japonicus | reverse complement strand
ACCGAATCTATTCTCTGCCTTCTTCCCTCGTATATGAATAGTATTCCCTCCGGTACCAGCCACCTGTATTGAATGTCATTTTCCCTTAATAATTTTTTTAATGTTGCATAATTTTGTCTCCTCTCCCGGATTCTCCATGGTATTTCCTTTAGAAATTTTATTTCAGAATCTTGAATCTTTATTTGGATACATTTGCTTCTTTCAATATTTTGTCTCTCATATTTCTTTTTACAAATTTTAAATATATTTCTCTAGGTACTTTGTTTTTCCTGGCATATGAGCTATTTTTATGTTTGGTCTATTTCTTTTTCTATTTCTTCTTCTGTTCCTACATTTAATTGTTCAGATATATTTTTAATCATTTCTTCCTTTAAGTTCTCGCTTATGGTTTCCGGTACATTTTGACACCTAATTATTAATGCCACTTTTTCCATCTCCAGTCCCATCAGAGCCTCTTCTGTTTCATCTGTTTTCATTTTAACTTCTTGTACTTCCAATTCCATTCCTTTCATCTTTTCTTCCATATTAGTATTTGCTGCTGCTATTTTTAGAATTTCCTGTTTATTTTCTTTTATCTGTTTTTTTAATTTCTTCTGTTTCAGCACTTATTTGTTGTGTTAAATTCTGCATCTGGATTTGGATTGGTTCCAACTCTTGCCTAATTAAAGGTGGTAAAGTCATTTCGGCAAAGGTTTACATTTCAGCCGCAATGCATTCTTGCATTAAACTTTTTAAGTCTTTCATATTTATCGGTGTTGAGCTCATTGTGATGGATTTTAATTGACTAGCCTGACCTGGTGATTTTATGGATGATTTTCTAAGTCCGCTAGCTCCACTGTTTCCTGTAGCCATTCATATCCTCTGTTATTACTTCTATTTTCAGTATCTATCTATATGTATTCTATTTGACTTTCCTCTTCTTTCTGATTGGTTGTTTTACTGCTCCTTCTTATTTTAATTATAGATATTTTTGTAATTATTTACTATCGTGTTTATCTTTCTATTTTTCTCTCCTTATGTTTACCCTATCTGTTTATTCCTCCGTTAACTGTAACATTTTTCTATCCTTTCTATTTACTCAATTTTTACTTCCCCACCTTACAAGAACCAGCAGAGTCAACAAATGCAAGAAATCTCAACTTTAACAACAAACTGACAACTGAAGCTAAGTATTTTAATAAAACTATACCATAAGAGGGTTAGAGAGAGTTATCAGGCTTTAAGGCAGAGCTCAATGACTAAGGGGGGGAAATTAAGAGTATCACTTTAAGGCGGCCATTAAAATAAAATAAAAACCGAAATCAGGAAGTTGGGGAAAGGGGAAGTTTAAAAACATAGGATAGCTGTAATCAAAATATCGATACCTGTGGATATTACGTGGTTGTGTCCCTTGTCTCCCTGTGATACTAGATTTATTAGAAAGAGAGCGGTGCAGCATGGAGCAGAATGGAACGGAGCGTGATCAAGGGAGTTCGGGGAGGCGGAGCATCGGGTGATCGGGAGAGTCGAGTAGTGATCAAAGGGTGGAAGCGAGTGGAGCCAAGCGGAGTCAAACAGCCGAAGAAGAGGAAATGACGGAATTAGTGGAGATAGGCAGAGCTGAGGAGATCCGAGGGGCCGAGGAGGAGAGGGGGTGGAGGAGATTTTGCCTGGCATCTTGTCGGGCGTCCTTAACAGTCCTCACTTCGAAGCACCTTTGTTTCTCCACACAGACCTGCCATTCCTGTCTGGATTCAAAGTAAAGCTTCCTGCATTGTGTTCTCCCTCCAGAAAAACACTTTTTGGGGCATTGAACAGCCCAAAAAGACTGTAAATGATAGAGCTTGGTGAGCAGCAATGACTGCTCACTTCTGCTCTCGTCGCCACCCGGAACTGCTCTCCCACCATCTGGTATTACATTTAACAAGAAAGGGGACCCGTGATACTCGTGG
>NW_015196263.1:0-1985 GCF_001447785.1 Gekko japonicus | reverse complement strand
TGTCTGTCAATAAACCTATCCATGATGTGTGTGTGTGTGTTGGGTGTGGCTATGAACAAGAATACAAGCGGGCCGCTAAAGCATCTCAAGTTCTCCTGTATATAGTAAAGTATGAGCTGAAATCACTCCTCCATGCATCAGTCTCAGTACTTTATACAAGGTCAGGATTGTCTACTCTGGCAGTGGCTCTTCAGGGTCTCAGGTAGATGTCTTTCACATCACCAAGTACCCAATGTTTTTAACTGGGGATGCTGGAGTCTGTGATCTACTGCATGCAAAGCATGGGCTCTTCAACTGAGCCACATTGATGTTGTTTACCTGGATTTCAGTAAACCTTTTGACAGGGTTCCCCATGATGTTCTGTTGGGTAAACTAGAGGACTGTGGACTGGACTCTAGGACAGTTAGATGGACAAGGAACTGGTTAAAGAATAGATGTTAATGACATTTCATCTGAATGGAGATATACAGTGGGAACATAAGAACATAAGAGAAGGCAATGCTGGATCAGGACCAATGGCCCATCCAGTCCAACACTCTGTCATACAGTGGCCAAAAATACCAGGTGCCATCAGGAGTTCCACTAGTGGGGCCAGCACACTAGAAGCCCTCCCACTGTTGCCCCCCCCCAAGCACCAAGAATACAGAGCATCTCTTGTCCCAGACTGAGAGTTCCTACCTATACCTTGTGACTAATAGCCACTGATGAACCTCTGCTTATCCAATTACCTCTTGAAGCCATCCATGCTTGTAGTCACCACCACCCCCTGTGGCAGTGAATGCCATGTGTTAATCACTTCCATTTATCTGTTCTAACCTAACTGCTCAGCAATTTCATTGAGTGCCCACAAGTTCTTGTATTGTGAGAAAGGGAGAAAAGTACTTCTTTCTCTACCTCCTCTATCCCATACATAAGCTTGTAAACCACTATCATGTCACCCCTCAGTCATCCTTTCTCCAAGCTAAAGAGCCCCAAGCGCTTTAACCTTTCTTCATAGGGAAAGTGTCTCAACTCTTTTACCATTTTAGTTGGCCTTTTCTGCATTTTTCCAAATGCTATAATATCCTTTCTGAGGTGTGGTGACCAGAATGGCACACAGTATTCCAAATGAGGTTGCACCATCAAGTTATACAGGGGCATTTTGCCCGCTCACCTCTTGAATGAAACACAACACAAGTTATGGGTTAAACTGGGATTTTTATTTATACGTAAGCTGATCTGCACCAACAACTTAAAGCATGGGCTGCATTGGACTCGCAAAGCAAGCCTTCTAACAGGGCAAACCCACCCCAGATCAGAGCCGAGTCCAGAATCCTTCTGGACCTTACTTGTCACGACCCGCATGCCAGTGCGTTGAGGGGAGGGGAGGGCACATTCCAGCCCATGACTGCAAAGCTCATTGTATGCTCCCCCACCCAAAGAGGACCCCAGCTGAGTCACCCTGACTGCAGAGCCCATAGGCACCCAGTATGAGGATATTGCTGATATCTCAGAGTGCTTGCCAACTCAAAATCCCCATAACCTATCCTTTTCCCGCCTCCCAGTTAGAGCCTAACCAGCTCTACCTTTATACCTCCCCCTCTCAGACCATGTGAAGCAGGCAAAAAAGGCCTCAATCTGAGTGGGGCCCCAAAAATTCCTGCTCAGCCCTAGAAAACTGTGACCAGCTAATCCCACAAGGTCCAAAAGAGGGCGGGCTGGTGGGTAGCTCACTGTAGGCCAATCTGGGCATGGAAGGCGGCTGCCACCAAACCTGGCTGGCAAGCTCACCTTTGATTGGCCAGGGCTCCCGCACTGAGCCGTAATTGGCTCACCCCCCCGCTTCATCCTAGAAGATGTGGGGGGCAGGCAAATGCCAACGTCTGCTCCTGGGGCAGCCACTGGTCATCTTACTGGCTGATTTGTTCTCAATTCCCTTCCTAATAATCCCCAGCATAGTGTTGGCGTTTTTTAATGGCAATTGCACACTGTCTCAACATTTTCAG
>NW_015196262.1:0-3489 GCF_001447785.1 Gekko japonicus | reverse complement strand
GAAGTTATAGAAATATTGTTTTTAACCTATCTGAGACCTCTGACCTCCTTCGGCGTCAAGACAGTAAGATAAATATGGGGCAACGGGCCTTGGAGGAGGAGACTCATGTGTCAGCGAAGGCTCTTCGCGATGGAGGAAAGTGCTTCTGTTAGCAGGACAGGTCCATCAGAACCGACCCATTGTCTGGCTTCGTTGAGTTGGGTTTTAGACCACCGTCATGGTGTCCAGCCTCCAGGGAGGACCCGGAGTTCTCATGGAATTACAGCTGATGTCCAAACGACAGAGATCAGTTCCCCTGGAGAACACGGCATCTTTGGAAGGCAGAATCCATGATATACCATAGATTCTTGGTGACATCCTTCCCCAAACCCCTCTCTTCACATTTTTCAAGAACAGCTGTGCCAGGACTATGGCTTGGCCAAGGTCATCCAGCAGTTGCAAGTGGAGAAGTGGGGAATCAAACCCGGTTCTCCCAGATTAGAGTCCGCGCACTTAACCACTGCACCAAACTGTCTCTCAGTCCCCGAGGCACTTTAGGTAAAGGTAAAGGTTCCCTCACTCGAAAGCCAGTCGAGTCCGACTCTAGGGTTGCGGTGCTCATCTCCGTTTCAAAGCCGAAGAGCCAGCGCTGTCTGAAGATGTTTCCGTGGTCATGTGGCGTGCATGACTAAACACCAAGGCGCACGGAACTCTGTTACCTTCCCACCGAAGTGGTACCTATTTATCTACTTGCAATCACTGTTCCTCTAAGCTGAGTTAGTGTGAGCTAGCTCACAGTTTTTTAGCCTCTGGCTCACACATTTTTGTCTCAGCTCAGGAAGGATGGCTCCGGAGCAAACTAATTTATGCAGTAGCCAAACCTCTCGCTCACAGCTTGAATGCCAGTAGCTCACAAAGTAGAATTTTTGCTTACAAGACTCCACAGCTTAGAGGGAACATCGCTTGCAATGTCTTGCTTTCGAACTGCTAGGTTGGCAGGAGTTGGAACTAGAGACGGGAGCTCACTGCGGCACACCCGGGTCTCAAACTGCTGAACTACTGACCTTCCACAGCCTGCAGTCCAGCGTCTTAACCAGTTACTCCGAGGCACTTTACAACTCAATAAATACCCATTAAAAGCCAGTAAAATACAACCACTGTAAACAAAATGCGGTAAAACCAATAAAAGCTAGTTTGTCTTGGGCCTGAAACACCACTAAAAACGTCTGCGATCCCAATCCGAGAGCTGCAAGCCCCCAGCAATTGTGGATGGCCGCCTACTCGCAAGCAATTGACAAAGAACGATAACAGGCATTGTGGTAACAGAAAGCTGCACTGAAGCTGTTAAATTGATACCATTTTGCTTCCCTGCGATGACCAATGACAGAAAAGTGCATATACCGGGCAGTTAAATGGACAATTGCTGTGCCCAACGAGACCCACTGTCGGATCCATTTAAAGGGAGACAGGGAAATTAATGGAATTAGTCCTTAAATCACATCTCAAGCGTACTTTAAAGCAATTGCCACCGATGAATGGGAATTGGTCCACACACATAAATGGCTGTAACGTATTCTGCACGCTTATAGGGACTTAGCATCAGGACGGAGAGGGAGACGGCATTTCGCAGGAGACGGATCTATGTCTCAGCAACCCAGGTGTCATTCAGCGGCTTCTCCTTCTTAACATCAAGGCAAGCAACGTTTCCTGCTTAGTTCCCTTTGGGGTGACATTGTCCTGAGCCCGGGAAAGCTGGATTCTCTCTCTGTCGGTCAATCCATTACTGCAGGGGTGTCGAACTCATTTGTTATGAGGGCCAGATGTGAGATAATTTTTTTTAATAACTGTTTATTAAATTTCAAACTTCATCGTAATACATTAAGTACAGAGAGATAACATTAACATTAAATTTTCGATAAGGATCTGACATAAATGAGACCTTGTTGGGCCAAGCCACGCGTGTCATATAATGTAATGCCAGGTATCGGAGATATAAACATTATAAAGGACACAAACACAGAGGGTTTTTTTAAACTTAAAATAAAAACATGTTTGAAACATCAGCACTCTTGCAACAGTTTGTTTATTTAACAGTGTCTGATAACTGACACCTCTCGCTCTGGATTACTGCACCAAAATGTCTGTGCTGTTGCAGTCTTGAGTGTGCTGTTCTGGTGTGTATCTGTAAACTGCAAACCTACGATGACGCAGCAGCAGCAGCAGAACTGGAAGAAGAAGCAGAAGACAGCCAGTTCCACTGTGGGCCTGATAGAAGCCCTCTGGGGGCCTGATCCGGCCCACGGGCCGAATGTTTGACACCCCAGGGATAGAGGAACCTCCCTGGGAAGAGAGTTCTAGTTCCTTACTGGCATGACCAGGAAGGCCCTCTCTGAGGTTGCTCCCTGCCCTAACCTTGGAAGGCGGGACACGGGGTTGCCAGCTCTGGGTTGGGAAATGCCTAGAGATTTTGCGTACGGAGCCTGGGGAAGGTGGGACTAGTGGAGAGGAGGAAACAGAGGGGGAAATAATGCTGTAGAATCCCACCTGCCAAAGCAGCCATTTCCTCCAGGGGAAGCTCCATCAACCTGGAGGCCAGTTGTAATTCTGGGCAATCTCCTCCCACCGCCTGGAGATTGGCAACCCTAGGATGGCACCTAAAGTTGTGCCCCTGAAGATGGTCGTAATTGTCAGGAAGGTTCATGAGTACGCGATTTGTCAAGTATGTTGGTCCCGATCTGTACAGGGTCTTAGAAGAAATCAAGGACAGCTCTTGTCAGGACTATGGTCTGCCCAAGGTCATCCAGCCAGGCGCAAGTGGAGGAGCGGGGAATCAAACCCGGTTCTCCCAGATTAGAGTCCGCGCACTCAACCACGACACCAACACAGCTGACCACCTGGATGTCTAGGGCTTTGACCTTCTACATCCACGAATCAGACCATCGGTCCATCAAGGCCAGTATTGTCTAGTCAGACTGGCAGTGGCTCTCCAGGATCTCAGGCGGAGGCCTTTCCCATCACCTACTGCCTGGTCCTTTTAACCAAAGAGGCCAGAGATTGGGCCTAGGACCTTCTGCGTGGCAAGTAGATGCTCTGCCCCGAGCCACGGCCCCTCCCCTTACCAAGGACAGTATTCAGCTGACACGGCCTTTCGTCTAGCTCAGGGGCGGCCAAACTGCGGCTAGGGAGCCACATGCGGCTCTTTCACACATATCCTGCAGCTCCCGGCAGGGCAGCTGGGGAAGCGAAGGGAAGGCATGCTTTCTCCCTCCCCCCTGTTTGCTTTTTTTGTTTGTTTCTCTCTCTCTCTCTTTCTTTCCACCTCTTTCCTTCTTTCTTTCCCCCTCTCTCTTTCTCTCTCTCTCTTAGACAAATAGCATTAGCAAACAAATAAATATCACTGGACAAATAAATATCAGTGCCAATACCTGTTTTTACCCCTCATGTTTTTATTTTCGGCACTCTCATTTAATTTTATTTTTTTAAAGCAAATCTGCATATTTTAAAATAAAA
>NW_015196261.1:0-1981 GCF_001447785.1 Gekko japonicus | reverse complement strand
CCTCCTCCTCTTCTTCCTTCTTCTTCTTGGCTGAAGTGATATCAAACATTGGCACGGTGCCAGCGAAGCCACCCCATTCTCCCCCCCCACTGACCTTTGGGGTTCCAGTGGGCAACAGAGGAGATTGCAAAGTTGCCTTTCATCACAGCAGATCTGGCATCCCCTTTTATAAGCCGCCTTTCTCTTGCAGCCCACGGTAGCTGGTAGCTGAGGGTCCCAAGTCAAAACCATCCACACGACAACAAACCCCTACTAATCTTCCCCAAGAAGCAGCCTACAGCTCAAACCCTCATTAAAATCCCCCCAAACCCCAAAACACCCTTTCAGCAACTCCAAAACAGTTCTAGCTATCAACCCCCCGCAGGGAGTCCATTTCAAAACGTGGGAGCCATTAATGAAAAGGGACAGGCTTGGGTAGATGGCCAGGGAGGCTTCCCTTAACCTAGGAAGCAGCTAGGAAGCGGTAACCGGAGAACCATCACTAGGGCACAGGAACATACGGGAAGAGAGGACCCTCCAGACCTGTGAGTCCCAGGCTAGGCCGTGAAGGGCTTTGAAAAGGGTACAACCAGAACTCAGAAAACAAACGGCAGGCAGTGGAAAGCCAGTGTGGCACAGCGGCTTGAGTGTCGGATCAGGAGACCCAAGTTCGAATCCCCACTCCGCCACGGAAGCTTGCTGAGTGACCCGAGGCCAGTCACCTTCTCTCAGCCTAGCCAACCTCACAGGGTGTTTGTGAAGATAAAACGGAAGAGTGGAGAACGATGTTGAGCCACTTTGGGGCCCCGTGAGTAAATAAATAAGTGTCGCTCTTTTAAAGACAAGCAAGATGAGCTAACCATGACACCAAACTGGCTCTCAAAGGTGTCACGGACCCCAGGTTGGGGACTCCTGATGTAGCCTATGAAGGCCGCAGCCCACAGGTATTCTCCACTGCAGCTCTCCAAGAGGGCCTGGAAGTGGACCTGATATATGTAAAGCACGTGGCCTCCCCCGTGTATGACAAGTAAAACCCGAGGCGCCCAAGCATCTACAACCTGTGAATTATGGCGATGAGCTCATTCACACATCTTTTGAAGCATATCACTCACCATGACTCACCCGCACTCACTGACGCCTCCCCGTGCCCAACGGGCTGCTTGGCTCCCGGAGTCTGCAACAGAGCAACAACGTGAATGTGCAAAGCAGCCCAGATCAGCCCCCCCTGGGTAAAAGTTACTTCCTTGATTGCCACCTGAACTGGCTCTTCAGCCCCCTCTTCCCAGCTTTCTGAATTCCACGCTTTCTCCCTTGCATTCATGAGGACTAGAAACTTTAGGGTATTGATTGAGCGTGTCACCTTTCTGTCGAGTCAGCTTGCTCCAGCACACATCCAGCAATCCTGTTCTGGCCAAGTGACACTTGTTGAGTGGGGGGGAGGGGGAATGTAGTTGTATACTTAGCTGGATGCAAAGAACACATAATTAATGCTTGCTAGATGATTTCAGTGCCAAGAGGAAGGTGTGGGCAGGTCAAATATTGCTGTTATGATCTCGCTTCCTGTCAGTTCAAAATGACAACCACCCCGGTGACACCTGGCCTTCCTTTTCATGGGAGACACTCCCAGGAATATTACGCTCCAGGGCTGGCACGGAGCAGGAACCTGGTGAGGCTTCTGGGGGGGGGGGGATCAGAATAGCTGGCTGATAAAACTAGCGACACAAGCAGGGCTCAGTCCTGGAAGCTCTGTGTATGCGTGATGTTAAAAGCTCAGTTTTGGACCAGGAGAAGCCATATAAGAATCAAATCCCCCAAGGCTGTATGCATCCTGCAACATGAACATAAAAATGCAGAACAAAACATCCTTTGCTTGGGTTGATTTTTAAAATAAAGTCACTAGCTCTCAAGACAGCTTGGTAAACGAGTCCCCAATGGGTCTAGCCCATAAGAAGATCATGGCTTACCATAGCTGGCCAAGTTGCAGCCAAATTATGGAGACCCC
>NW_015196260.1:0-2209 GCF_001447785.1 Gekko japonicus | reverse complement strand
TGAAACACCTACGAAACAAGTCTTGGAGGTAGCTGAAATGGACAAATTGGCTTTATTGATGAAAGGTCTTTCGGACTCTACATTCCAGAACACTTGGTCACAATTTTATACCTGATATAATAAATATGGAGCTGCGGTGACTCAAGTGGTTAAGACGCTGAACTGCAGGCTGTGGAAGGTCGGTAGTTCAGCAGTTCAAGACCCGAGTGTGCCACATGACGGAGTGAGCTCCCGTCTCTAGTTCCAGCTCCTGCCAACCTAGCAGTTTGAAAGCAAGAAATTGCAAGTAGATAAATAGGTACCACTTCAGTGGGAAGGTAACAGCGTTCTGTGCGCCTTGTGGTTTAGTAATCCCGGCCACATGACCACGGAAACGTCTTCAGCGCTGGCTCTTCAGCTTTGAAACGGAGATGAGCACCGCAACCCTAGAGTCGGATTCGACTGGCTTTCGAGCAAGGGAACCTTTACAATAAATATATGTAGGCAAAAATAATCAAAAGACAAATTACAAGAAAACAAAGTTTATATAACCCAAAGGTAGAAATTTAATGATATCTACTCACAGTATATAATTGTAGAAAATAATGTTTCACATTTAGGCATAAGAATTATACTAACTATGAAGACTTATTACCCCCATTAATGTTGTATGTGTGTGTATGTATGTGTTAATGTTTGTTTGTGAAGTTTGTAATGTGTTGAAAAAACTTAATAAAAGTCTGCCCTTTAGGGCAGTTTAAAAAAAAAGAAAAGAGAAGAAAATAGCCTCGGGTGGCAGAGCAGAACACTGGGTACAAAAGTTGGTAACGGGCTCATTCAGAATTGTCTCCAGTATGAGGAACAAACTATCTGGTTTGTCTCTCTTATTTATTTCTAAGGCTTTAAGGTGAGAATTCATACTTATTTTACTCAGTTTAGGACGAGATTCCAGAGTCAGTAGCTGTACTAAGGACTATACAAAAGTTCAATAGCAAATTCAAGACTAGTAATTTATTTGAGCGTGTATACGCTGAACTTCCTGTGTGATTTTGCTCCCCTTCTCGAAGTACTGAACTTCCGTCTTTTATGATGTTTCTGCAAATTATTTTTCTGGATCGGTTAGTATATTTGAAACACTTTCTGCGAGTTATTACAATGTCTTCCTTTTTTATGACGTTCGAAGATTCCAGCAAACTGTCACTAAGAACGGCGTTGCTGTGCAGAAAAATACGTCCATAAATTGCTTTGCATAGATGCATACTTTATTTAACAGGAAAGTTAAGAAGCATGAAGTCAATAAACTGCTCCAAGATTTAGTGGGGAAGAATTAAATCTAAATGGCTTGCACGAAGCATCTGGCAAACTTAGGAACGGGCTAGAGGCGTGCGCCTGGGAGCGTCCTCGGTAGCGTTTGCTCGATCTCGGTTTCTTGCCTGGTTCTTTAAGACTGGACTGGGACGATCACTGCCGGGGGCGAGAACAGATGAACCTCAGTGGGAGTGGGATTTAATTGGGGAAGCGCGCACTATTACGGAAGTTGCAGCTGTCGGTTGATTAGCCTGCAGTCACTGATAACACGCAAGAGACACACAAGCAGCGGGGGAGAAATGGTCTTCCACACACGCATGCGCAAAGCAGAGATGTTCGACTCCGCGCGAGCGTCCGGAAGAGTGTTTGGGCAACACGCGTAAGGTTGACGGGTGAGTAGGAGAAGAACGAGTAAGCGAAAGTGAGTGCGCGTGCGCTCCAGCATTGGCACGGGCTGGCCTAGGTGGGTGTGTCCCCCCCGCGTGGGTAGCCCGCCCCCTCCGGCCCCCGGCCGGGCAGGGCCGGGCAGCCATTTTGGGCAGAGCTTTGTTATGATTCGGTCTGGGGAACTCAAGCTACACGCAGAGTAAAGGGGGCTGAGTTAGGGCCTGGTCCCGCGCGTACGGCCTTGGGTGGAGAAGAGGCAACAAGAGTAATCGATGTTGAATTGCCCGTGTCTTTGAGGACGCCGAGGTAGGGGTTGAGCAGGGGGTGGGAGCTTGGAGTAGGGGGGGGGGGGGGGGGGGGGGGGGCGGGCAGCATCAAGTACTTGCTTGGAGGTTTTGACAGAGTGAACTCTGGCACCACTGGCACATTGTTAGCCAGTGCCCCTGCCACGTCAGGCCCTCCTCCCTGGCCCCAATGGACCCTGAGTCCATGTCACAGAGCTGATAGAAGGGGGTCATGGCACTTGGGAGGGGGG
>NW_015196259.1:0-1957 GCF_001447785.1 Gekko japonicus | reverse complement strand
GGGAGGGAGGGGAGTGGCGGCAGGAAGGCATCAGAGGCCGGGCTGCCACCCTCCCTCCCAGGGACAAAGATGACGACGCTGACGCTGGTGGAGGACAGGACGGAGGAGGAGGAGAGGGACACTCGCTTGCAGGCTTGGAGGAGCTGAAGCACCGGCCAGGCGGGGCTCAGGACACAGAGAGATGCATTCACTCGGGCAGGCATTCCCTCCTGCAGGCTGCTGCTGGTGCTGTTCGTCGTGGTCAGCCGCCTCGGAGGAGAAGGGGAGTCACGGGGCGCAGTCGGCTTCTCTTCCCCTGCTGGCTTGACATCTGCCTTGTGTGGGCCCCCCCTCCATTCAAACTGCCCAATCGGGGGTCGCCCAGGCAGCTGGGGCGACAGCACGCATGCCCACAGAGAGGGCTCTGAGTGCCACCTCTGGCATGCATGCCATAGGTTCACCACCAGAGTTTTAGGGTGTGTTCTCTATTCAGTCAACAACTGTGAAGCCAAATAAGCCCCGTGTAAACTGAATGTGTCTCTAAAAATGGAAAGGAGTCCTGGGTTCCAAATGGGAAGACCATAGCAACCAGGTTCTCAGATCCAGGCCACTGTAGATTTTTTTTTAAGGAACTACTGAAGTAGAGGAGATGAGTAACATAGAAAAATCTGGTTATAACTGATGACGGGTAAAATTGAAAGGAAACAAAAGAGACTATGAATTAGGAAGACTAATTGAAAATTAAAGTGGCAGAAAAAAGGGGACAGTATGATCAGGATGATCCAGAGGGTAGAATTTGAGGATATTGGTGAATATAGAGATGGAGTGTGTTTGAGAAACAGGTAGGAAGAATAGAGAGTGGGATTTAAGAGGTGAGGACGAGGATGGAGAAGATGTTTGAGTGAGAAACCATAGACATGATGCAGGAGGATGAGATGGGCAACCTGATCTTCACTCAGAAGTAAACATTCTTAGGATTGCAGTCTGTGGTTGGCCATTGCCAGCTCTTCAATATGTGGTTTCCTAGTTAGTTTACTAGAGAGTTTGGTGACCACACGGGAAGACCCTCATCTCCAGTATCCACACTGTGGTAAGGCATATTTTGCCATATCTCTGCTTCCTTGAATTTAAGATCAGTTGCAGGTTTGTCCTGCAAGCAGGGTCAGTCAGGTCTCCTCGAGTGGTAGCACCCTCAGGCTTGGATAGCAAGGACTGTGCATCAACAGAAGCTGGAGGTAAGGAGCTGGACCAGGGACACAGGCTTACGCTTAGTGGACCAGTTGATCCAGCGAGCTTCTATTCCCAGCCCAAGACTCAAATAGGCTGAGAGAACAGCAGGTCCACCTGCTCTGGGAGCAGCACATGGGACTCATCTAGCCAGGATTAACTAGAACCAGAATCTTGTAAAGGATTATGTCCACCAAGATCTGGCCCAGGAGGCAAAGCATGGGCTGCCAGCCTGACACTGCATCTTTACTGAGCTATCTCAGCACCAGCCCTCTGCCTCCGTCACTCCTTCTTGGGGGAGGCAGATTCTGGAGGGCTTCTGGACTGAGTCTTGGACTGGTGCTTAGTTGCCCTATGACCTGAAGGGACAGAGAGAAGTTCTGGTGGAGGAGCTCCTTTTGCAGGCTGATCAGGGGCAAGCTCTGGAGCAGGTGAACCAGGCTCATCTGCCCTGCAGGGGTCTTCTGAAATTTCCTGCTCTCCACCAAGCCATGTCTCAGGCTCCTCAGAAGCTTCCATGACAGAGTCCAGAGCCAGCTCAGCGGGGGCCTTGACATGGTGAGTGGTAAAAATAATCACAAAACCTTATGTGGCACAGTAATACAGTTTCCCCTATGGCTACACATGCCCTGTAGTAAGTTGACAAGAAGAAACCACGTAATAAATGGTTGACTATAGTCATGTTAAGTCTACTTAATATAAATAACATACAGAATCTCAAGAAGATTAACTGCATTTATTCAGAAACCTT
>NW_015196258.1:0-1766 GCF_001447785.1 Gekko japonicus | reverse complement strand
TGTGTGGAACAGAATCCCAAACCCCTAAACAAACAGGAACGTACAAAGGAGGCAAATGACAGTGTGGAAGAGCCTAGGGCTAGTGAGCAAAAACTAAACTGCAGACGCTAGCACAATGCCACTTTCGGTTTCCTGACCCCACCCTTCCTGCCGGGGGAGGACTGGCCATTTAGGCCACCGGGAAATGCTCTGCTGGGCCAATGGCTGGGGGGCTGCCCCTCCCTGCTGGGGCCACATGAGGGGGGAGGGAGCCACTGCGGACAAGACCCCGCCTCACACAAGGGGGGCGCAGGAGCTGTCTCCGCAGCCACCAGCTAGCCGCCTCCGCCCCGGACAGGACTGGGGCCACAAGGCAGATGGGACCCACTGCTGCAAGCTTCTGGGAGCCAGAGACCCCTCCCTAACCCATGCAAGGCGGGCGAGAGCAGCGATTCCCCTCCTTCCCCACCCTCTCCACAGGCCCTCTTCTTCCTGCCCACCTTCTCCGGGGCCATTCTGGGTCCCTGCTCACTGGACAGCCCTTAAACCTGCTCTGGACAGGTTCAGGGGCTGGGAAGATAAGAGACAGTGAAGAAACCAGACCTGGGGGGTGGAGCCCGAGAAGGGCGGGGCTTGGGGAGGGGAGGGACTTCCGTGGGGCAGAATGCCCGGGAGTCCACCCTCCGAAGCAGCCCTTTTTCTCTAGGTGGACTGATCTCTGTTGCCGGGAGATCAGTCGTAATCCCAGGAGATCTCCAGCCCCCCCCCAGGTGGCTGGCAACCCGACTGCTCTTTCCGTCTCCCCATTTATCTTGATGAACCTGTGAGCAGCGTTCCCTCTAAGCTGAGTTAGTGTGAGCCGGCTCACAGTTTTTTAGCCTCCGGCTCACAAATTTTTTTGTCTTCGCTCCGGAAGGAGGGCTCCAGAGCAAACTCCTTTCTGCAGCAGCCAAATCTCCTGCTCACAACTTTAATGCCAGTATCTCACAAAATAGAATTTTTGCTCACAGGGCTCCATAGCTTATAGGGAACATTGCCTGTGAGTAATGGATGAGACCCACGGACAGAGGGTGGCTCCCGGAAGCAGTGGTGCCCTTCAGCCGGCGCTTCCGAGGCTGAGCAGAGGAGAATTGCTCTGAATGAGGGATTAAATCCATGAGAGAGAAGAACAGTGAACGAACCGTACCTGAGACTCCTATATGCGCACGTCCCCTTTCAGTACCACCTCTCACTATCTTAGTCACCACATAGTCTCCAGTGTTGTTCAATGCCAGACTCCCGATGTGCAGGGAGCAGCCGGGGCCTCCCGTCTCCCGCCCAGTGAAGCCTGCACCGTCCAGCTGCTCAGGAGGTGATGATGGAAAGTAGGTAAAGATCCGACTTGGTTCAGCTTCTTCTCCTCGATACCAGACGCATGCAATAAAGGTCGGTTTCCCTACTGGAGTCAGGGTGACGTCCTGCCCTTCCAATGGCAGTGATGGTTCTGCTGTAACAGGGACCTCCTGGGCCTGGGCCTGGGCGAGCACGAAGCTGGAACTCAGGACAGCAGCTGCCGAGTGGGGGGGGGGGATGAAGAGGGCACTTCGGTCGGTTGGTTTAATTAGAACATTCCCCCCCTTTCTCCCTTTCGCAACTCCAGGCAGCTTATGATATAAATAAAATGCGATGAACATACAATAAAAGCAACAATGATGATCCAGAAGGCCTCCCGCCCGGCAGAGAGTTTTTTCTGCAGAACGGGGGGGGCGCCCCAATCCCTTTCTCCTCCAGCTCCCCGAGCTTCTCTC
>NW_015196257.1:0-2236 GCF_001447785.1 Gekko japonicus | reverse complement strand
AGAGCATTTAACATAGACATTTAAAATACGTAATATTAGGAAGATGTTTATATATACTATATACAGTTATGATTAAAGCCTAGTCTTTGTTACCATTAGTTACTATTAATATCAATAGTAATAGTCTATTAACTGTTAGCGTTGATTATTATATGTTCCATTACGTCTTAATACCACTACGGTTGTCATAATCAAACTATAATCAAAGAGTACATTTTAAGATCATTTCTAAGAATAAAAAGGATAACAATAAACTAGGTCCATATATTTGTCAAAAACTATTTTTTTGGTCTTGAATATTTCAGAAAACACTGATATTGATATCATTGTAGTATTCTCTACAACGACCTTAATTATATTAGTGCAGTTCTATTATTGCCTAAGCTATCATTATTACTGATGGGAAAATATAAATAAAAAAGCATTATAGTCGCTTTAATACCAGTCAATTCATTTTTCATCTTTACTTATAATAAGCATAATAATTTTCCCCATTCCCCCCCCCCCAAATTCTCCGACCAGTCTTTTATTTATATAGCTAGTTAATTTGGCCATAATCGCTCTGGTGTTCTTGAGTGTCTTCTTCACGCCCTACGTGATTAACGTGGGAATTCCGAGGCGCTGGGTGAGGAGTCGGTGTCTTGCGTGTTGGTACCGCCAGGCCAGCCATTAAACAGCCGAATGAAAAAACTTGCCTTGCCTGTTGTGTCTCTCTCAGGATCTCTGGGGATACGGCTCTGGAAAAAGATATTCACGGCTCCGTGTGTGAGCAGATTCAGAAGAACTTCGCTCGCAGTCAGTGGAAGGTAAGGGAAGGATGGCCGCTCAGAGGTGGATGGGGTCCTTCAGAGCCAGTTTGGCGTCGTGGTGAAGTGCGCGGACTCTAATCTGGGAGAACCGGGTTTGATCCCCCACTCCTCCACTCGCAGCTGCTGGATGACCTTGGACAAGCCATAGTTCTGTCAGAGCTGTTCTTGAAAAAGAGCCGTTTCTGTCAGAGCTCTCTCAGCCCCACCTACCTCACAGGGTGCCTGTTGTGGGGAGGGGAAGGGAAAGGAGGTTATCAGCCGCTCTGGGACTGGTGAAGGGCGGGGTATAAATCTAATATCCTCCTACTCCTTTTTCCATTTGAAATACTTTCCTTGGCCATGCAGCAGTGGCATGACGATCACTGAGTCAGCAGGTAGAAGGAGAAGAAGGAGAAGGAGAGATTGGATTTATACCACGCCCTTCACTGCCCAAAGGAGCTCACAAACTCCTTTCCCCTTCCCCTCCCCACAACAGGCACCCTTGTGAGGTGGGTGGGGCTGCGAGAGCTCTTGACAGAAACTGCTCTTTTTCAAGAACAGCTCTGACAGGACTACCGCTTGCCCAAGGTCATCCAGCAGCTGCAAGTGGAGGAGTGGAATCAAACCCGGTTCTCCCAGATTAGAGTCCGTGCACTTAACCACTATGCCAAAGTGGTAAAGCAAGAAAAGCTTGAGCTACCCTTCTACACAGCGTAGCCTCCCCCTCCGGCTGCTTGGGATTTGTAAGTTATCTGTGGATTCCAGATCCCCTAAACTCAAGGAGATATTTTTGTTTTGTCGTGTTTATTGAGAAGAAATTACTGCCTCCTCCCTAGCAACCTGTATGAAGTGGCTTACTAAATAAAAAACAAAACATTAAAACGTGGGTCCCCAATACGGTGCCTGTGGGCGCCACGGTGCCTGCCAATTGTTTTTAGAAAGTAGGAGGGACCATCTGGGGCTTTTGCCCAGCGAGGCTTCTGATTGGCTGCTGGAGATTTGATTGGCTGTGCAGATTTTGAAAAACATTGCTTTGGCAGCAGCTGCCTCCAGAGCACGAGGCATTTCACTGGGCGACTGATGGTAAGTGGCAGCAGCCATTTTGTGATCCCGCTTTCTGTGGCAGTCATTTTGTGGCTGGGCCTTCAGCATGGTGTCAGAATTCCAAAGTTACCCATGGGCCACTGTTCCCTTTAAGCTGAGTTAGTGTGAGCGAGCTCACAGTTTTTTAGCCCTTTTGTCGGCCCTCCAGAGGGACTGGCTGGCCCCTGTGTGAGACGGGAGGCTGGACTGGAGGGACCCTCCCTGGTCTGACCCAGCAGGGCTCTTCTGAGGTTCTCATCTAGGGCCGTGGGTTTTTCCAGCGGCTTTGGCGCCTCCGCCCTTACCAGCCACCTCACCTGCAGACACCAGCGCTGCGCCTTTCTCAGCTCCTTTGGCGTGACCCT
>NW_015196256.1:0-2241 GCF_001447785.1 Gekko japonicus | reverse complement strand
CTTCACCTGACACTGATCCTGCGCAAACAGTTTCACAGCAGGGAAGCTGTCCTTGCACATCAATGTCATATCAGGAAGGAGGCTAGACTACAACCCTCCTAACATCTGGTTTTCAGTGTGGAGCATAATCATAATATAGAAAAGGCAACCATCGGGACCCACATCTGCAGGCTGACAGTGCAAGCCTAAGCCGAGTGACCCCCTTCTAGGTCCATTGCCGTCAACACACTTAGAAGGATATAATTCTACTCCGGGTAGCACTGTGAACTTACAAAACTCCTACCCATTAGCTAAGCCCAGTTTTCCATGTACTGAGCCAAAAGGTAGGATTGATGGGCACCCAGGCACACTGCAGCAGTTGCAATATTGCCGGAGAGCAGTCCCCTTGTCAGGCAATCATCCCATCATCTCCAAGAAGGTTCTATAGCCTCAGAGTGTTGAATATGTCCTTCTGGTTTGTTTTTTTTGGGGGGATGTGATTGACTGATTGATTTCCAGCTGTATGTGTGACTTGTCTGTCCGGAGCTGCTGGAAAAGGTGATGGAAACAAAATGAAGGCTCTGTGAGGCTGCAAAGATATGGGGAGAATCATAGAATCACAGAGTTGGAAGGGGTCCTGCAGGCCATCTAGTCCAACCCCCTGCTCGGTCCAGGATCAGCCAAAGCATCCCTGACGAGTGTTTGTCCAGCCGTAGCTTAAAGACAGCCAGTGAGGGGGAGCTCACCACCTCCCTAGGCAGCTGATTCCATTGCTGCAAAACTCTGACTGTAAAAAAAGTTTTCCCTGATATCCAGCTGGTACCTTCCCGCCTTTACTTTAAACCCGTTATTGTGATTCCTATCGTCTGCTGCATACAGGAACAGCTCCCTACCCTCCTCTGGGTGACAGCCTTTCAGATCCTTAAAGAGAGCCGTCATGTCCCCCCTCAAACTCGTCTTCTCCAGACTGAACATTCCCAAGTCCTTCAGCCTTTCCACATAGGGCTTGGCCTCCAGGAGACCAGAAAGCAAATTGGGAGGGCGGATACAAATGCAGAAGCACCTTTGGGGTAATTAGCAGAAAGGAGGCATGCAAGTTTCTGAGGATGCTACAAGAGTCCATAGCAAAGAGGAGCTTTCACAGGAATGTTTCATTAACAACATGCCCATCGTTGTGGTGATTGGTTGAGTGGGTGGCTTGGGTACTGCTAGAACTCTTAGTGTGTCTCTGTGTGAGTCCATGGGATTTGCCCATCAACAGTTTCTGGCTACAGTGGTTTGGGGAGTATGCTATTACATAGGAAAATCAAGATACGGACGATTTTTACCATAACCCAGTCCACAGTGTGAGGGCCAGAGTAGTGCTGCAGGCTTGGCCTTTATGGCCAAGGTTGCCAGGTCCCCACTGGCCACCGGGAGGGGGTGGGGGAGTAAGGTTGCCAGCTCCAGGTTGGGAAACTCCTGGAAAATATGAGGGTGGAGCCAGGGGAGGACAGGGAGCTCAGTGGGGTAGAATGCCATAGAGCCCGCCCTCCAGAGCGGCCACTGATCTCTGTAGTCTGGAGCAGGCCACGGACAGCAGAGCTTGGGATCATCAGTGGGGGGCTGCAGAGAGACAGTCCTTCAAGGACCCTGGCCCCAAGCCCTTTAGGTTGCTGTTATCCAGAAAAGCCAAGGACAAGGCTTCTCTGGCTGTAGAAGAAGAGAAGAGAGAAGAAGAGAAAAAAATGGATTTATACCCCGCCCTTCACTTGGAGTTTCAGAGCGGCTTACAAACTCCTTTCCCTTCCCCTCCCCACAACAGACACCCTGTGAGGTGGGTGGGGCTGAGAGAACTCTGACACAAACGGCTCTTTTTCAAGGACAGCTGTGCCAGAGCTTGTGACTGACCCAAGGTGCCAGTGTGCCAAAGAAAGCCAGTGTGGTGCAGTGGTTAAGAGCGTTGGAGTAGTATCTGCGAGATCTGGGTTTGAATCCCCACTCATGCCACGGAAGCTTGCCGGATGACCTTGGGCCAGTCATACTCTCTCAGTGCAACCTACCTCACAGGGTTGCTGTGAGGATAAAATAGAGGAGAGGAGAATGGTTTAAGCCAACTTGAGTTCCCATTGTGGAGAAAGGCAGGGTACAAATGGAAAAAATAAATAAATCAATGAAACGTGCTTTAGAAGAGTTGACCCTCTCTGCGGGCTGGAGAGAGGGGACAGTTTTATGTCTGTGTGAAAAGGAAGTGCAGTCTGAGATGCTGAAGGAAGAAGAAGA
>NW_015196255.1:0-1978 GCF_001447785.1 Gekko japonicus | reverse complement strand
ACATAAGTTTTTAGCTTAATTTCTTCCCAGATTTTATATAATGCCCCTCTTATCATATGTTGCTTAAAATTGCTATGTATTGAGGCCTTGTTGTACCACAAATATGCGTGCCAACCCATCTTTAAGTCATGGCCCTCAAGTTTTAACACCCTTTCATCTCCTAATGTTACCCAGTCTCGTAACCATACCATCGATGCTGCTCTATAATATAGCGCCCAATCAGGTAGAGCCAGACCTCCTCTTTCTTTCCTTTCTTGTAGGTATTTTAGTTTGATCCATGGTTTTTTATGTTGCCATATAAAGTCTTTTATTAATTTTTCAATTTCTTTTTTTAAAAAAATTGATTTCTCAAAACAAGTATTGTTTGGAAGAGGAATAGTATATGGGGTAATACATTCATTTCATCCTTCCCAAAGGTTTCCATCTCTCTAAATCTTTTTTTATTTCCCCCAACAACTTTTGGTAATTATCCTCATATAAAGAACAACATCTGTTTGTTAAGACTATTCCCAGATATTTTACTTTTTTACAAACTTCAAAACCTGATAATTCCTGTATTTTCTTTTTTTCTCTCTCATCATAATTTTTCATTAATATTTTTGTCTTATTTCAGTTTATCTTAAGTCCTGCAACTTCACCAAATAATCGCAATACTTCTAATAGTTGCTCTATCGATCTTTCAGGGTCTTCTAATATAAACACCATGTCATTGGCGAAGGCCTGGACCTTGAATTTTTCCCCTTTAACTTGTAGCCCTCTGATTCCCTCATTTTTTCTAACTTGTTCTAAAAGGGTTTCCAAAGCAAAAATAAATAACAAGGGCGACAGGGGACATCCTTGCCTTGTACCTTTCATAATTTGTATCTCTTGGGTTGTATCTCCATTTATTATTATCCTAGCTGTTTGTTTATCATATATTGCTTTGATCATTTTCTCAAAATCTTCACCCACCTCCCATCTGTTTAATTTCTCCAATTAGAATTTCCAACTTAAATTGTCGAACACTTTTTCCGCTTCTATGAAGATCAGAGCTAAACTTCTTTCCAGATGTTGTTCATAAAATTCAAGGATGTTTAATATATTTCTTATATTATTCTTTAAATGCCTCTTTGGAAAGAACCCCGCCTGATCTCTATTTATAACTTGTAGCAGCACTCTTTTCAGTCTTGTAGCCAATATATTCGCGTATATTTTATAATCAGTATTCAGGAGAGAGATTGGCCTATAGTTCTTTACTTCGTTAGATTCTGTTCCCTGTTTATGTATTAAAATAATTTGGGCTTGTTTCCAAGACTCTGGGATCTGGCCGTTGCTCCTCACATTTGCTATTACATTTTTCAAAATCAACATCAGTTAGTCTTCATAGATTTTATAGAATTCTGCCGATATTCCGTCTGGTCCGGGCGTTTTCTTATTCTTTTGGTTACGTATTGCTTCTACTACTTCTGAGATGGAAATTGGGTCGTTTAAAAAAATTTTTTGTTCATCCGTAAATTTCTTCTCCACACTTTCCTCAAAAAAACGGTTTAGGTTATCTTGACTTGTCTCATCCTTTTGATATAGTTTTGGGTAGTATCTTTCCACTACCCCTTTTAATTCTTGTAGTGTATATTTTTCTTCTCCTTTTTCTTCTCCCTTATCATTTTTTAAACTTTTTATTATCTTCTTTTCTCTTTCTTTTCTCATTTTATAAGCAAGCCATCTAGTTGGTTTGTTTGCATTTTCAAACCAATACTGTCGATTGTAGTTAATTTTTTTTGCTATTTCCTGGGATAGTAAACAATTTAAGTGATGTTGTAAAATTGTAATTTTCTCTTTATACACTTGTATATTTGTCCCTCCAAATTTCATTTTTCTTTCTTCTTCCTTTATTTTATCTCGTAATTGGTTCATATTTTTCATTTTGTATCTTTTTTTCCAGGCATTCTGTCGGATAAACCAACCTCTTGTCAATGGGAACTTCAGATTGTAGATTTTC
>NW_015196254.1:0-2107 GCF_001447785.1 Gekko japonicus | reverse complement strand
TAAGGTGGATAAAAGAAATGAATGTTGTGGTTACAGTATGAGGTCAACAACTAGGTTAAATAACAATACAAACGGATTTCCCATAATTTGTATTTATTAATTTGTATTTATGTACGTACTAGAAATAAGGCCCGTTGTGGAAATAAATACAACGAGAGCTAGAAAGAGGCTCTGGGAGAGTGCTCTGGCTTTGGGCAAACAGTGTCAGTCTGCTTTTAAAACATGAACCTGGGACCTGCACACCACCACCTATGAGGTATGTTATGCAACTGAAAATCCCAACTGCCTTGCGGGGGGGGGGGGGGGTTTGGGGGGGGGAATGGCCTGAAGTCCAATCAGCTTCCATATGCAAAAGACCAGGTTGTCGCAGCAGTTGTGGTGTGGGCGGGACCCGGGCTTTGCCTTCTGATTGGTGGCGATATATGCTGAGGAGCAGTGCCATCAGCCATACACTAAGGGAGTGCATTTTAGAATTAGAACTTTGGCACCCACTATTCAATTATATATAAGGAGAGATATGAAATAAAATACCACAGCCACTTTGTTTAGAACTCTCACCACCTTGAACGGACCCAGATTATTTCCACCCCAACTTCTTTCCGGGCTGCAGACTCCTTCAGGGTTTTTGTGGAAGTGTACACAGAACCCCCAGGCCGGAGGTCTCATTCAGGAGCTCGCCCCTTGTCAGCCTGGATTTTGTAATCCTCTTTTGCTTTGGTTAGAGTCTGGTGAATTCCAGTCCACTGTTGATTTAATTCAGCCCGCCAGGTTTGTAAGTCCACTGGGCCCTTCATATCCGTAGACAACTTTGAAGGGGGTGAAGAATGAGAATAACTGCTCCGTCTGTAAGCTCTGTCTAGCTCCTAATTCTAAGGGAGACCAATATAAAGCACAATACAACAGTCTTGATGACATCATAGCATGAGTCCTGGTGGACAGATCAGCCATATCAAGATAGGAGGCCATCTTCAGGGCCAGCCTGCGCTAGAAGAAAGCGTTTTGTGGAGCTGCACTAACTTGCTTTTTCAGCAACAACGATGGATCTTGTGTAACCTCAAGGCTCCTCACTGAGTCAGCGAGGTTCAGAAGAACGCCATCGAACATCGAAAGTGGAGAGTGCAGCGCTCTTCAGGATCTCTTCAGCGCTCTTCAGCATGACCTCAGCCTTTTGATGCTTTAGTTTCATTCTGTTCACTTTTAACCAGTTAACTACAGCAGCCAGGCAGCAATTGCAGGACCTCTACCAGATTACAAGACAGTCGGATAAGGATATATAGAGCTGCATATCCTCTGCACATCGATGACAAGGTAAAGGTTTCCCTTACTCGAAAGCCAGTCGAATCCAACTCTAGGGGGCGGTGCTCATCTCTGTTTCCAAGCCAAAGTCTTCTCCGTGGTCATGTGGCCGGCATGACTAAACGCCGAGGTGCAGGGAACACTGTTACCTTCCCACCGAAGTGGTACCGGTACCTATTTATCTACTTGCAATTTCTTGCTTTCAAATGGCTAGGTTGGCAGGAGCTGGGGCCAGAGACGGGAGCTCACTCTGTTACGCGACACTCGGGTCTCGAACAGCCGAACTACTGACTTTCTAGTCTGCAACTCAGTGTCTTAACCTCTGAGCCACCGCGGCCTCATATCGATGACAACCAACCCCCAAACTACAAATGATTTAGCTGAAGGGCTTTACATAGGGATGAAAAGCTGAAAAGCCTAGGGAATAGGTTTGTGCCCTGTGGGGCCCGAGAAGATCTGTCCCACTCTGATGATAAATAGTCTGCAACAGCAACCCTTGGGGTCTGATCGAGGAAGTGTGATTTCAACCAGCTTAACGCACATCCACTGACCAATGCTCCTTCTAACCCGTGGAATGCCCTGAGCAAAAATTCAAGCTCATGAGACAAAGGAGCCACCAGCTTCAAGGACATGAACGAGCATAAATTAGTTCCCTAGAAGAGTATTACCATAACCTGTTAAATATCCCAGATTGAATTCTTTTAAACTATATTTTAAGAATGGTTTATACGTTATAAGTGGAAACAGAATCAGGTCAAATTTCATTTGTAATTCTGCCTGCAGAAGATTCTACGGCCCAGTACTCTTCTAA
>NW_015196253.1:0-1993 GCF_001447785.1 Gekko japonicus | reverse complement strand
AAGCCTAGTTCTAAGAAGGAATTGCAATCTTTCTTAGGCATTCTAATCTTTTATCATGCCTTCCTACCACATAAGGCATCAATAGCTGAACCATTGCATCGCCTCCTCAACAAAAGGGCGAAGTGGGAAAGGGGCCCTTAGCACGACCGGGCTTTTACCACCATTAAATCACTGTTGTCATCAGAGGCCGTCCTTACCCACTACGATGAAGCCAAGCAACTGGTTTTGGCGGCGGACGCATCTCCATATGGGGTGGGGGCTGTGTTGAGTCACGTACTGGCTAATGGCAGGGAGGCACCTATTGCCTATTACTCGCAGACACTAACAGTGGCTGAAAGAAACTATGCCCAAATCGACAAGGAGGGGTTGGCGCTAGTGCCCGACATAAAAAAAAATTCCATGACTTTTTGAATGGCAGACCGTTCGTTATGGCCAGACCACAAGCCCCTCCTTGGGATCTTTGCTCCGGATTGCCAGATGCCCAACGTCTTGTCTGCGTGGATGTTGCACTGGACAGTGTTTTTGTCAGCATACAATTTTGTCAGCATACAATTATGTCCTGGAAAAAACATGGGGCATGCCGACGCCCTCAGCCGCTGCCCCCTGCCAGAACTGGACATTGACCGTGCACTGGCTATACCATAAAAATCTTAAAACTCAAGGAACTGGCCAAACCTCTGGTGCATGCATCGGACATTGCGACCACCTCCGCCCGGGACCCCACCATCGCCAGGGTTCTTAACTGGGTGTGGAGGGGGTGGCCGGTGGGGCGCGTCGATGACTGTTTCAGGCCATTTGCATCACAGCAAAATGAATTATCTGTGCACCGGGGATGCTTACTCTGGGGAAACCGGGTGGTGGTTCCCCCAAAACTAAGGGAACAAGTTTTAGAGGTTCTGCACGAATGCCACCCCGGCATCATGTGCATGAAGGGACTGGCCAGAGGGTATTTCTGGTGGCCGAAAATTGACACGGACATCGAGTCCTGGGTCCAGAAATGCCCTGAATGTCAACTGTCCCGGCCTGATCCCCCACATACACCAGTATGGAGAAATGCCACCGCCCATGGTCCAGGGTCCATGTGGACTTCGCAGGCCCTTTCCAGGGGCAGATCTTTTTAATTCTTGTAGATGCTTATTGTAAGTTGCTCGAGGTTGTCCCCACATCCAAAATGACAGCACAAACTGTAATAAATGTGTTACGTAAACTGCAACGCACGGGTTGCCAGACATTCTGGTGTCTGACAATGGGATATGCTTTACCGCCACGGAATTCAAGGACTTTTCGGTGGCAAATCTCATTGCTCACAGCACGTCCGCACCATTCCACCTGGCAACCAACGGGCAGGCCGAAAGAATGGTGCGGACCACTAAGGAGACTTTGGGTCACTTGGTGCAGGGAAACTGTGGCCAGAAGGTGGTGTCCTTCTTGCTGCACCAACACGTCACGCCACACTCCGTGATGGGGCGGAGTCCAGCGGAGCTGCTAATGGGCCGACGACTTACCACATTGCTAGACCGCATGCACCCGGACTTAACCTCCGCCAGGCCGCCAAACAGTGAGTCAATTGAACAACATAGGGTGTTTGCTGAAGGGGAGAGCATGTATGCTAGGAATTATGGATAAACCGCAACAGTAACACATGTCCTCGGGCCCCGCCATTATACTGTTAGAACTGCTGATGGTAGAGTAATGAAGCACCATGTGGATCAGTTGCGCAAGCGGTGGGCTGACTCAGTCCCTGATTCACTTCCCCAGGTGGCCGATGTACCTGACTCGGACAGTCAGGTAGAGTCTCCGGACTCCGAATGGGCTGAGGGCTTCCAAGCACTGGAACCCTCAGGCATAGTCGAGGGCGAGCAGAGCCACGACTATGGCAATCGGCCACGGACTCTCAGTCCCATTCGGAATCAGACTGAACCCACCTACAGGGAGCCCTAAGTTCTTCCTCCAACCCTACCAATGGTAAATATCAGATGATCCCAACGGGTCA
>NW_015196252.1:0-1997 GCF_001447785.1 Gekko japonicus | reverse complement strand
GGTGTTTACTTTAGAGGGCATTGGTGTGCTGAGGATTGGCCGCAGGAGTGGTTCCGGGCAGGTTGGGTCAAGGTCTTAACCTTCTTGGAATTCTTCCCGATTGTGGTAGCAGTTGGGCTGTGGAAAGCAGATTTTACTAGCCATACTGTCCATTTCTGGTGCAACAATCTCAGCATGGTGCAGGTTAACTCCCTGACCTCCACGTCGGCCTGGATCATGACACTGGTTAGGGCCTTTACATTACTTTACATTACTTTCACTGATGCTTTCTCCCGAAAACAGATTGAGAGGTTCCATCTGTTGGCCTCGGAAGCAGATCAATCCCGGTAAGGATGCCAATGAGTTTTTGGGCGATTGGAAGGCTGAAGCCGATAGGGCAACTGGCCTAGCTGTAGCCCTGTCAACCAGGAAATAATATAGGAGGGCCAGTTGGGAATTTATAGCCTTTAGGCAGTCCGCAGGCCTACCTCAGGTTTGGCCCATCCCTGTGCCTCAGTTATTACAATTCTGTGTCTATTCTAAGAGAAAAGGTTTGTCAGTAAGATCTATTAAGGGCCAGCTGTCCTCCCGGGCCTATGCCAGCAAAGCAATGGGCTTTCAAGACCATACAGAGGATTTTCGTGTCAGGAAAATGCTGGAGGGCTGGTCCCGGACAATGGGTCCCAGAGTGGACGCTAGGGAGCCATTGTCTCTGGCGGTCCTCAAAGGCCTCTGGGCTTTGTGGCCAAACATCTGTGCTGATGCCTATGAGGCTTCCCTTTTTCATGCAGCTGCATTGGTTGCCTTTTTCGGGGCGCTGTGAGTTAGTGAACTCATTGCGGCCTCCCCACAGGATGATTCTGAACGGGCCCTTTATGCCAGTGACCTTACTGTGTCAGTGGACAAGGTTAAGGTCATTATTAGACATTCAAAGACGGATCAGCTAGGCAAAGGCACCGTCATGGAGCTCAGTCAGTGCTCGGATCAGGAACTGTGTCCTGTATGGGCCCTACGTCATTACCTGGCCTGGAGGGGGTCTGGGGAGGGCATTTTGTTTTGCCATTGGGACAGTTCCCCACTCACCAAATTCCAATTCTGTTCCTTGACCCAGAAAGTGCTGAAGGAGCTGGGTTTGGGAGCCTTTCGCTCCATTAGGATAGGGGCTGCATCTACCGCTGCGGCCATGGAGTACTCCACATCTGAAATTTGCAACATTGGCCACTGGCATTCCCATTCTTATAAAAGTTATGTGTGAAAGAGTAAGTTTTGAGTTTCTAGTATTTACAGAGTTCTCGTTACAGGTGCTGACGGCCGGTGGGCTGGTCTGTGGCCACAGCATGGTTTTTTGGGCCGCCCACTGTGCCAGGAGGACACCTGTGGGTTCACAGCTGGGCCTCAATGAGTGGGCGCGAGTTGAATGCTTGTAGAGGAGAGGCATGCGATGGCCCAGACTCCTCCCATTGTTGTTTGTGGAGAGACAGAGGTTCCCCACACAGGTCTTGGTTATCCACCTCGGTGGTAACGACCTGGGTTTGTTGAAAGGCATCAAATTGGTGCTTCAGGCCAAGGCAGACCTTGCCAAGATTCGAGCAAGGTGGCCGGGAATGCAGATAGTTTGGTCTGCAATGTTGCAGCATTGTGTGTGGTATGGTCTTGGGGATCCCCGGGGTTTGGATCGGGCCCAGAGAAAAGTGAACGGGCAAATGGAGGGTGGTCTGGGTAGGTTTTTACCTCACCCCAGGATCCGGGTCAAGTTTGACCTGTACAGGGATGATGGAGTGCATCTGCCAAACAAGGGCAATGACATCTTCCTTGAGGAGTTGCAGGAAGGGATTAAGGCAGCCTTGGGCTGTTAGGTGGTTGCGGCAGCCAAAGCAGAGGCTTGGTCTTGCATGTGGCAGAGTAGTGTGGGTAAAGAAAGCAGAACTGGTAAGCACTTTCAGTCAGTTCTGATTTGGAACTAGAGGGTCATCAGGAATGGCCCCCAGCCTTTTGGGCTTAGGGCTTGGAATGGTGAC
>NW_015196251.1:0-2028 GCF_001447785.1 Gekko japonicus | reverse complement strand
TGGATTGAAAGTTGATTATTTGGTGTGTGGCCACAGCCTAAAAGTTTGCTTTCCAGATGTGCTTTCCGTTTGCTCCCCCTGTACTTTTGCAATGGGGCTCTGCTGCTGTTCTTGGATGGTAAAATCCCGTTGCGAAGAAACTGGGATTGGAAATGCCTTCTTCAGCATGTGTGAAAGGGCCCATCTGCTTCTACAGACGAGGGTGGCTGGTGCTCTGGAATAATTACCCCTATGTCCCATGTTGGGGAAGATGGGTGGTGCCCCTTGGACCCAACCGAGTTTCTGCTGATTAGAGAAATTGAAACAGAAACCGTAACAGTACCCTTTGTAAACGAGCCTTCTCCCCTGGAGTTTACAGAAAAACCCGAGGTTACTTTTTAACCTAACTGGAGGGTAATGTTGCCAAAATGCTGGAATTTAGGGAGTGTTTTAAGTTATTATATATTTATATTCTGCCTTTCTCATGCACTCAAGGAGGGAGGTGGGTGGAATAAGGGATGGCAATTAGGGATGCCAATCTTCTGGTAGGGCCTGGAATTAAAACTGAACTCCAGAGAGCCGCTCCCTTGGGGGAAATGGACATTTCAGAGGGTGGGCTGAATGGTGCACCATTGATTCCAGGCGAAACCCCTCCCTAGGTTCCCCCCCCCTTAAGCCCTGCCCCATAATTGTTATGAATACTCCTGGCTGGAGTTGGCAAAACAGGGAAACCAATAAAGAAATGAGTGATTGGGGGGGGATCCTATTTCCCTTTCTTTATGGGGGCTCCTTAGCTGTGAAGCCAAGAGCTTTTCTGGTGCAGAGAGTGTTTATTAACGCATGTACTTCATTTACACCCCACTTTTCTCTCTTGTGGGGACCTGAAGTAATTTATGACATTGGTGTATCGGCCTGGGGCTACAGCACATTCAATTCCCTGCTTTATTATTAAGCTTAGTGGGTAACCTGCAGCCCACCCTGCTGTGCTTAATGGCCTGCTGAGGATCCAATAAAGGGGGGGCAGGGGGACATCCTAAATTGGCAGGTAGATTAGAGTCCAGGAGCGCCTTAGAGCCCAACAAGAGTTTCAGGGTATGAGCTCTGATCCTCAGACAAGAATAGAAATGGAGGTCTCTGAGTGGTTTTAGTCTGAATAAGGGATGCCCCCGGGGCTGAGTAGGGACCTAGGAGGACTTTAAACTCACTGCAGATGCTAATTTTCTGGCCCCCAGCATTTCCCCTCCGCTCTAATCAAGCTGATTACATTTGTACATTTTGTATTTTTCCAAGATTCTTTACAACATCCCTCCCACCTTCTGATTAGATTAAAAGGACACAGAACTCTCCATTTCTACTCACAAAGGGAGCTTTCGAGCAAGGGAACCTTTACCTTTAAGGGAGCTTTAAATCTCAAAAGTTGACCCCCTGAAAATCTTTTTTGTGAGTGTGTGTACCTGGATGGAAGTCCTGGGGCCTGGATGGTGGCTGAATAAAGCCTGCCCCTGTCCTCCCGTCTGCTGGTATTCCAAGTACTTGCCAGAGTCGGCCCTCCTTAGCTTCTGAGATTGGGTTACCCAGGTCAGGAAGGTGTTACTGGACTTGGATCTAATTGTTTTGCTACAGACTAAACCACTCTGCGGGGAGGGCGGGGTATAAATCTTAATAAATAAATGAATAAAAATAATCCCTCTGAACCTCAATTGGAGTGGTTCCCTGTTTGGGGTGTGGCTGCCAATACAGCCCAGCAGCAGGACTTGCACTGGGCAGGTTTCCCTGTCCCAGTCCCTCAGCAGTGGCTGTAATCTTGGGGCCACTGTTTTATTCTTTTTCTCAGTGTTAAAAAAAAAAGCATCAGCAACATTAATGTTCATGTAATGATATTCCACAATACATGTAACAGATTCTCTGTTATTTTTCAAAAAAGTAAGTCTCGAGGTCCCTCTGTTGCAGAGTGGTGCCTTCTCCCTTACACCTCTGCAGTGGAAGGGACTAGACTTGTTTCTTTAAAGTGAACGCTGAATGTTCGGAAAACCTCTTACACGCTGTTTT
>NW_015196250.1:0-2023 GCF_001447785.1 Gekko japonicus | reverse complement strand
CGGTCACACGCGCCCAAAAAAATGGGGGAGGGGAAGCGAGGCTAGAGAAATTTGACCCGCAGTTGCACAATCATACCTCCCTTAGAAGCTGCGGGTGCAGCCCATCAGTGTGCGATCAGACGCAACTGCGGGTGTGGTGTCACTCGTTGGGGTGTGGGGTGCAGGGGTGCATGCGATGCAAAGACGACAGGACACAAGTCTGCAGGAAGCTGTCTCAAACCTCTCGGTTTCCCAGCGTTTATTTATAAGCTCAGTTTCCCCCCATTTCCCTCCCCCTCCTCTCTCTCTCTCCTCCCTGCATAGAGGAAAGTTTCAAACATTCTAGCATCTTTTTGGAATGTGTGTGTGTGTGTGCGTGTATGTGTAAGCTCTCTGTTATCTCTGCCAAGGTCACACTGACTGCGTAAGCAGTCAACAGACTTCTCAGGCTGTTAGCACACAAATACCTTTGGGTTCCCAATATCCAGGCAGGAGAATAGTGCTGCACTGCTTTCCTACATGCGGGTGAGTCATTTTTGTGTGTGCCATTTGGGATCAGACCATCCTGACGCCATGAGAGCGTGCTGGAGCGACAGACACGGGAAAGTCCGTCCGTGGCCCATCGCAACCCATTTCCTACTGAATTCCCCCCGGTGTGTCTTTTAACTCTGCTTCTGTGGCAGAGCAGAATGGGTTGCCGACGGCTGTGGGGCGCTTCCCAGATGTTGTGGTCTGACTGTGCCCTTTAAATCTGCCCGGCATTTGCACCTATGTCGTGTCTAGTTGTGCTTCTGATCGCAGCCTAGAATGGGCAGCAGAAAAGGAGGGAACAGAGCATGGAAATCTATGAAGAAAGCAGAGAGAGCAAAAATCCCTAAACAAATAGCTATATCTAATACTGTTCCTTCCTACACTGTAATATATCGTGGGCTGAAAAATATACATACATATATACGTAAGTATATACATAAATGTACATTTATCCCACCCTTCCTCCAAGGAGCTCAGGGCGGCTTTCTGCTTCTCCCCCACTTCTGTCTTCACAGAACATCCTTCATTAACCTTGCAAGGTAGGCCAGGCTGAGAGAGAGTGACTGGGACTTCTTCACCCAACAGGCTTCCTAGAGAAATAGGGATTGGCGTCTGGGTCTCCTAGATCTTAATCTGACACTCTGACCATGACACCACACTGGAATGTGTACATAAATACACGCACATTTATATAATATGTGCACATGCACAACATTTTCCCTGGCAAGAAAGTGATGGGGACTAGCCTGCTTGCCCCAGTTCAGTCAGGGAATGGACATGGTAAGAAGGACCCCGTGATTGCCTTCTGCGGAGCTCCTCATTTCTGTCAAGGGAAGGAGCCTTCCTTTCCCCGTGTAGAGTCAGGGTGTCTCCTGCACATTAGGCCCCATCTCTGCTGTTTTCCCCTCCCTGTCTCTGTAGGCCCTTCGCACTGGAAGGACATCACACAGAGCTGCGGGGGAGATAACCAGTCACCTGTCAACATTGAAAGAAAAAAAACTCAACGGGACATGAGCCTTGACGAAATCTCCTTCGAAGGTTATGACCAGGCCCCTGCTGGCAGATGGAAACTCCTCAATGATGGACACACAGGTGGGGACAGGGCACGTAGCCAGCTCGCCTTTCTAGGCTACCTGATTTCCAGGATGAATGGAGTTCCAATAGAAACCTCTAGGAGTTTCACCAAGCCCAAATGGCTTTGAGCTGCGCATGCCCAGTAAAGCTTCCCAAACTCCCATGAGATACAAGAATTCAGGGAGCCCTTCTTGGCCATGCACTGCGTGATGTCTTTGAGAGTTGCCTGGGAAGGAAGGAGGGAAGGGAACATAGCTGCTGTCTTCTGGGAGGGGGCAGGGATGGTGACAGGGAGTGGGGTAGAGATGGCAAGAGGTAGGGGGCAGTGATTTCAGGTGGCACTCCTTTTCTACATCGCCAACCACGTGCACAGCAATTTGCAGCATAGCAAGAAGTCAAGTCACAATCTTAAGTTAAGCACAGAGGAAGCAACATAGCT
>NW_015196249.1:0-2171 GCF_001447785.1 Gekko japonicus | reverse complement strand
GCAAAGACCAATGAGGCCACCCAGCTGTTGAAACACCACAAGAACTGAATGGACTGAAAGGAAAAGAACACGTTCTACCAAGAAGCAGAGCCACAAGGAGGCCAGCCAAGAAGCTCCCAACCACCCATGCCCAGCCTCTCCTCCCACGGATCTGTCTCCTCCACAATCTTGACCCTACCTCAACCTCCTTCTCCGGTTGCCTCTGTATGTAAGCCATGGCGGCTAATCTCCTTGGCTCTCTCACTCTCCCAGGCCTCTTTTTAAAAAGCCACGACGGGCCACACACAGCTGACAGGGCTTCCCAAGGTCTCCCAAAGTTCCTTCTTCTCACCAGAGTCCAGCTACCATTTTGGTTGCCCTGGCAACAGGTAACTACAATAAAAAATGGCAGCCAAACTCTTGGCAGGGGGAGGAATCTAGCATGGATTCAGGAAGCTCGGTAGGAATCCTGCTTCCTCCCTAGGGCTGTCACGCGTTCCCAGACCTAGTTCATTCATTCGTGAGGCTTAATCAGTTATCTGCACATGTCTACGTACACATAATACCGAATGGGACATTCTTTGCTCTTATGTACGCAGCAGACAATTGTATCTTAGTAGAGGCATTCCCTCCCTGTGAGAGAAAGGGTGCAGAAAGCCTCTTCTAACAGGATGCCTACCAACCATGAATATTTATAATCAATTAACAATTTTAAAAATATCTGATGAAGTGGGGAGTCTTTTAAAATTAATTTACAGGTTAAAATAAATAGAGGAAACATAGTCGACATATTCCTCACAATTTCTTCGGCCGCCACCGATCTCAAGAGGATTGCGGGAAGGGCTATGAGGAGAACAGCAGACACATCTTACCTTTGAGCTCTAAGTTCAGGGGTCCCCCACCAGGTGACTGGCCGCACAGCTTCACTGGACCGAGAACAGCTTTGAATTCGGGCTGGTTGATGCATGTCAGGAACCAACGAGTGACGTTGGTGTAGGAAGTGCGAAGACCTTGGTCCAGGACCTAGAAGAAGCAGGGAAAAGAGATGGAAAAAGCACAATAACTTGGGGTTAGTAGAGTGAAGTCAAACAAGGAAGATGAAGAAGGACTAACGATGAGAGGGGGGAACAGTGACAGAATCTGAGGTGAGGGGAGAAAAGCAAGGAAAATGTTTGCCAATAAACAAAACATTCCAATTTTCCACCCTTCCCTCCTCACAGTTTTAACAGTTACCTACCAGTTTCTGCAACTCACAAGTCACTCCTAGAAAAAAAAAGTCTGGGAAGAGGGCCAGTCAAGGAACTGCTACGCACACTCCTACTGAGAGCTGGGCTGCAAGGAGACTCACGTATTTATAGGGCAGCAGTAGAGAACAGGCCACTGTAACATCAGCCAAGGTCACGCCCTCCCCGACCAGGTACGTCCGCAGCTTCAAGTGACCATCCAACACCTCAAGGAGCTTCTGGAGTTCTGCCACAGCACGATCCAGCAGCTGAGCAAAAGGAGAGAGAGCCTGCATACTTCAGTGGACACAGGAGGGTGTAGTTCTGCTAAAGGCTGTAATGCTTGAGAACATAAGAAGGGATCTGACTGAATCAGATCTGCAGTCCATCTAATCCAGCATCCTGTCTCACGCAGTGGCCAACCAGTTGCTCTGGAGGGACAACTAACAGGACATAGAGGCTGAGGCTTTCCCCTCACGTTGCCCCCCTGGCTCTGGGATTCAGAGGTGAATATTCCCTTTAGCCCACCAAGGCTAGTAAAAAGGTAAAGGTTCCCTTGCTCGAAAGCCAGTCGAATCCGACTCTAGGGTTGCGGTGCTCATCTCCATTTCAAAGCCAAAGAGCAAGCGCTGTCCGAAGACATTTCCGTGGTCATGTGGCCGGCATGACTAAACACCAAGGCGCACAAAACGCTGTTACCTTCCCACTGAAGTGGTACCTATTTATCTACTTGCAATTTCTTGCTTTCGAACTGCTCGGTTGGCAGGAGCTGGAACTAGAGACGGGAGTTCACTCCGTCATGCGGCACACTCGGGTCTCGAACTGCTGAACTACCGACCTTCCACAGCCTGCAGTTCAGCATCTTAACCAGTTGAGCCACCACAGCTACTGACAGATCTGTCCTCTATGCTTGTTCTTAGCCTCCTTTCGTGTAAGTGATTAACCCCCTCATCCTTTCAGAAGACCACA
>NW_015196248.1:0-1484 GCF_001447785.1 Gekko japonicus | reverse complement strand
AGGGAACAGTTCCTGAACCGGAATATATAAGCTGTGTGAAATTCCCCAAGAAGAGCCAACTTGAGATGGGTGGACTCAAATCAAGGAAGCCCGGACCCTCAGTTTGCATGGCTTGAATACAGATGTCAATGATAGGACATTTTGGAGGTCATTAATTCATAGGGTTGCCATAAATGGAAAGCGACTTGATGGCACTGAGCACTTGTGCTCCATTAAGAATGAATACATACGAATCAGTGTATCAATTTGTATAATGTGTTCTTTTTTGGGTATTTTAAAATTTCTCATGTGTGCATGTGTTTGCGCGCACATGTACGTGCACCTGGAGAGCCAGTTTGGTGTAGTGCTTAAGAGCACGGACTCTAATCTGGGAGAATTGGGTTTGATTCCACACTCCTTCACTTACAGCTACTGCATGACCTTGGGCAGGCCATGGTTCTGTCAGAGCTGTTCTCTCAAGGACAGCTCTGGAAAGAGCTCTCTCAGCCCCACCTACTTCACAAGTTGTCTGTTGTGGGGAGGGGAAGGAGTTTGTAAGCCACTCTGAGTGAAGGGCGGGGTATAAATCCAATCTCTTCTCTTCTCTCTGGAAGTCATGGTGACCTCTGGTGACTGACTGTGCGTGTACCTGGAAGTTATGGCGATCCCTGGTGACTGATTGTGTGTGCACCTGGAAGTCATGGCGACCTCTGGTGACTAACTGTGTGTGCACCTGGAAGTCATGGCAACCGACCCCTACCGGGAGCCTGGAGTATATTCAAAGAGGTGGCTGAATAAAGCCTGCCCTGCTTCCCACCTTTGGTATTCCAGGGAGGTCTCCCATCCAAGTACTTGCCAGAGCTGACCCTGCTTAGCTTCCGAGATGGGACTTGCTTGGGCTGTCCAGGCCAGGGCTGCGTAATGTGTTCTTAAAGCTGGATGGCATGCTGGAGAAAACTGGAGAAAACTCAGAAGTAAGTCCTGTTTTGTCCATTGTCGCTTACTCCCTGGAAAATGTCCTAAGGTTTGCGGCCCGTGATTCTGGAGCCTGGTTACCATTTAATGATTGAAGTGTCAAGTAATGACTTGGAGGTTTTGAATGGGCCATCGCGGGAATGGAGGCTGTAGCCTAGGTATTTATTTATTAGGGTGGTTTTTTTTTAGTAGCTGCTCACCCAAAGGGTCTTGCAGCAACTTACAACATTAAAAACCTACAAATAAGGTAAAAGCAACATAAAAACAAACATAAAATATTAACCTTACAATGTTAAACTGTTAAAATACGTGGTTAGCACCATACCCCCTAATAAAAACAACCCTAACATGTGGATTACCTTCCAAAGGCCAACCTTAAACTATTCGGTCTTGCGTGCCCTGGAGAAATCAAACAATTCTGGCAGGGCACGGTGTTATCCGGGAGTGCATTCCACAGGGTAGGGGGCCACAACTGAGAAGGTCCTTCCCCTGTTGATGGCTAATTTGGCCAGTTTGGTGTAGTGGTTAAG
>NW_015196247.1:0-2192 GCF_001447785.1 Gekko japonicus | reverse complement strand
AGGAAAGTGGCCTTCTTAGTGGCAGTTACGTCTGCTAGGAGGGTGTCCGAGTTAGTGGTCCTCAGGGCAGATGCTCCCTTTTTGAAGGTGGTGGTGGTGCTTCATCCTAGCCTAAATTTTTCCCCTAAAGTAGATGAAAGGTTCCTTGGCTGTGTTCCACCAGAGATTCCCTCTCATGGACATCTGCAAGGCAGCAATCTGCTCTGTGGAGGACACATTCGTAAAGCACTGTGCCTCGGACCTACAGGCCAGAAGAGATGCAGATGCGGGGAAAGCAGTTCTTCAAGCTCTGTTCCAGTGAGGGCTTCCCCCCACCTTCTCTGGTGAGTAGCTTGCTCATGATCCCAATGTGGGGCTGCACCAAAGACAGAAAGTGAGAGTTGCACTTACCTGTAATTGTTGTTCATCAATGTCTTCTGTGCAGACACACATTCCCTCCCTTCTGTCCTGCTGTGATCTTTCATGTGGTTTCCATCTTGCCATGGGGGAGGTCACAGTGGTCTCACAGGAACTGAGGGAAGGGGGCGCCTACCACTGGAGCATGTGACTCTTGGGTGGGAAAACCTGTGCATGTCAGCTCCCAAAGGGTTGGGGTGACCTCCTTTAGCTTTTTTTTTTTTTGAATTTTATTTTTGCAATTTTCCATAAGAACATAACATAAAATCCATGTATATCTTATTCTCCAACATTTTGGGGTTACAGTAAACATTTTCTTCAATCCATTTATTGACTTTTTGCCATTTTTGTTTAAAGTCATTATCTGTTTTTCCCGCCAAAGACAGATTCAGCTTATCCATTTCTATTATTTCAAAAAGTTTCATAATCAACTCTTCCTTGCTCGGTATTCTATCTGTTTTCCAATTCTTTGCAATACTTATTCTTGACATTGTGATTATATATAATATAATACCTAGTTCATTATGTTTAATTCCTTCTGGCGTGATATTGAGTAGAAAATGTTCTGGTGCTATCGGTAAATCGATCCCTGTAAGTTCTTTTATTAGATGCTTAGTACTTTTCCAAAATTTTCTCACACCTCCACCATATATGAAAGTATGTTCCTATATTATTTTTGCACCTCCAACAGTTTCCAGAGACTCTCCTTTAGCTACTTTAAGCTGGAAAAAATATATGTTCTGCATAATGTGTGTCTGCACAGAAGACATCAATGAACAACTATTACAGGTAAGTGCAACTTTGTCTTCCTCTAAGCACACCCCACTCTGCTGTGCAGGAGGAGAGGCTGGCATGCTTAGAATCCAAGAAAAGTGGGGGGGGAGGTGCATGGAGAGCTACTTCAAAAACCCCACACTGAGAACTGAGAGCACCATTCCAAAAAGGGAGGAAGTGAGAGAGGAGGAGACGAAGAAGAAGAGGAAGAGGAGGAGGAGGAGGAGATTGGATTTATACCCCGCCCTTCACAACCCGAAGGAGTCTCGGAGCGGCTTAAGATCCCTTTCCCTCCCCCTCCCCACAACAGACACCCTGTGAGGTAGGTGGGGCTGAGAGAGCTCTCTCAAGAACTGCCCTTGAGAGTATAGGTCTGAAAGAACTTATGACTGACCCAAGGTCACACCAGCAGCTGCATGTGGAGGAGTGGGGAATCAAACCCGGTTCTCCCAGATAAGAGCCCGTGCTCCTAACCACTACACCAAACTGGCTCTCACGCCAAACTAGCTCCATCAGAGCAGAGAAGCTGGTGGCACGGTAAAAGAGAGGAGGGGTGAGTTGGGGTGTGTTTGGACTAGGGATGATAGCCTCCAGGTGGGAGCTGGGGATCCCCAGGACTTACAGCTCATCTTCAGACTACAGAGATCAATCCCCCTGGAGAAAATGGCTGCTTTGGAGGGTGCACTCTGTAGCCTTGCACCCCACTGAGGTCCCTGCCCTCCCCACCCCCAAATCTCCAGGAGTTTCCCAACCTTGATCTGGCAGCCCTACCCACCCATCCCCTGCTGGAGGCCAGGAGGCACCTGTCAGCCCTAGGGTGGACTATGGGTGCCCCCCTACTTATGTCTGCACGTGGTGCCTTTGTCCCCTCCTTCTAGCCAATTTCCACATTTCTCCTTCGCTGATGGTCAAAAGGAGAAGAGTTATGCCTACTCTTACAAAGGCTTCATCCTCAGGAGCAGTGCCATGCTCTTTATCTCATACTTCCACTAATTGTGAAGGCTCTTTTTGTAGCAGGAGCT
>NW_015196246.1:0-2045 GCF_001447785.1 Gekko japonicus | reverse complement strand
GAAACCTTTACCTTTACTATATATGTATAAATATATGTCTATCTGTCTGAATGAAAGAAATTGTTTGTAACCAAACCAGCTCACATACAAGCAAAAGGGCACTTCTGCTCATATGGGGGAGGGGTGATCTCCACCAGTTTGCCTTCCCCCCTGTGCCACATCCTATGCCATTCCCAAGGGTCCCTTAACCTTCAGGAACAGCTTTTCAGAAGACTGCAGAAAAAAGGATGAGGTATACAAGCTTAGATTTAATCCTATGGTTAATTATTTTTCTATAGCATTCAAAACATGTCATGTTTTTAACAGCACAAGATATGGGCTGCATATGTGTGTGTGTGTGCATGCAACTTACATTATCTAAATTACATGTCTCTAAGAGGAGTCTCCAACAGGTATTATGGGCCATCAGTAGCTCACAGTAGCTGGTGCATTCCCTAGGAGACCCAGGAAAAGACTGAAAAGATTGTGGGGTATGGGTGGACTGTAAGTTAAATATGAGTGCAATGCATCAGCAAAAGAGCCTCATGTGGTCTTGGGGTATATCAACAGAGGCATAACATCTAAACCACAAGATGTCACAGTCCTACTTGGAGAACTGTGTCCAGTTCTGGAGGCCTCACTTCAAAAAGGATGTGAACAGAATGGAACAGGTGCAGAAGAGAGCAACAAGGATGATCAGGGGCCTGGAGACCAAGCGCTGTGAGGAAAATCTTAGGAACTTGGGAATGTTCAGTCTGGAAGGTGGGGGTGGGGGACATGACTGCTCTCTTTAAGTATTTGAAAGGCTATCAGGAGAGCAGGAAGCTGTACCTGTTGGCAGCAGAGGTTAGGACTTGCAATAATGGGTTTAAATTACGTGTGGAAAAGTACCAGCTGGATATTAGGATTTTTTTTTACAGTAATCCAGCAGGGGAATCAGCTGCCTAGGGAAGTGGTGAGCTCCCCCCTCATTGGCAGTCTTCAAAGACTGGCTGGATAAACACTTGTCAGGGATGCCGTAGGCTGATCCTGCACTGAGCAGGGGGTTGGACTAGATGGCCTGTAGGACCCTTTCCAATTCTATGGTCAGCTCTAAACTTTATTAAAACCATTTTATTTCATGGGATTTTTCTCCATGCTGCTGTAGTTTATTGCTTCATTTCTTTCTCGTTCACTTTCTGAACATACCTTGGTAACATACTGTGAGGAGGGTAGGGTAGCTAGGAATAATTTTCATTACTCCGAAATAGCGGTCATTAAATAAAAGTTGGTGACCACTGGCCTCCATCTATGTATACTGAGTACAGCTATTACAGAATTTTAATCTGGCTTTATACAAATTCAAAGCGTACTCTTCCCTCCACACATACCTCTATCTAAAAATGTGAACTTTTGCTAAGAGCAAACAATGAGTCATTCTTCTGTAAAGGCACAATCCACCAGGAAAATCTCTTTAGACTGTATTCTTCTGCTGCTCCTATTTATTTCAGTGCACCCTGTAAAAGAAATCTTCTTAGTGGATAGATAGTTGTTTCCTCTGTCAGCAGGTCTTGCTCCCCTTTCATCACTATTTATGCAGGGGAAACCAGAGAAGGTCAGTTCAAAGGTCCTGGCCAATGTGGGTCAGTGCTTTGTAGAGGATGCAGTATCCATCATGATGTGGGTGGGTTTCAGGCCTGCAGAAGTCACTGAAAGATGCCCTTTGGCTTCTAAGTGGTTTTCCCTGCAAGAAGTGGCTCAGGCTCATCTGTACTAACCGAGAATTCATCTGTAACAGAGCAGAGCCCCTCAAATCGGAGCGCGATCCCGCCCTGCGGGGCAGGCGTTGCAAGGAAAGGAAACCGAGAGCCCGGGAAGCGAGGCGCTCTCTCCGGGGGTTGTCGGTAGGAAGCGAGCAGCAGCTTTGGGACGGGTCTGTCGTGCCTATCGGTTATTGTTATTTTTATTCTTATTTCTGGCTTTTTCCTCCCTCCAAGGGGCTTTCCGGGGGGGGGGCCGCCTCTGGCCCGTCCCCCACCTTCCTCCGTCAATATCGGTGGCCCCGTTCATGGGAAAGTTGCGCATGG
>NW_015196245.1:0-2032 GCF_001447785.1 Gekko japonicus | reverse complement strand
CCCTGTGGCTCAGAACCAAATCAGGGCCCGTTGTGGCAGTAATGTTCAGGACATGCAAGCTTAGGTATTTTTATTATTATAATTATAATGTGTAATTTGAACCTAAATTGAGACTGAAGCATTATTGCTATTTTTTTCCCAGTTCAGCCTGAGGTCTAGTGGGTACTTCCTGCTTGACCTGTGATTGCAAAAGCACACTCTGCTACTGCTCCCTTAGTTTTAGTGCTTAGATTTAAGGTTTATTTCCCATCTGTGTTGGACTGGTTTTAAATTGTTTGAGAATTGCCTGGAACACCCAACTGCTAGTCATAACTTATAATGTATTCCCAGTGGATTTGAATAGTCTGCACATGCCAGAATAGTGAGACTCAGTGTGATGTAGTGGTTAAGAATGTCAAACGAGTATCCAAGAGACGTGGGTTGTAATTCCCACTTGTGCTGAAAAGTACTTGGTTCGATACATCACGACTCGGACCATGACATAAGAAACACATGTTTACTTAGTACTTTCACACTACAAAGACAAACGGCCAAGTGGCCAACTATATACATTTCCAAGGGAACACCCCTAGATTCCGTTGGGGGGTTTGAATCTCCCGCCAAGGTTTCTATTGGTTCCCCTAGTGGACCTTAGGAGCTTAGTCCCTATTGTTCTTTTAGGAATCAAGCTCTGTTCGCCTGACTACTATCTGGTGGCGGTTCCCGGACACAACACCCCTCCCCTCATAGTCCATCCCAACCTGGGTAACATAGTCTCTTAAATATGCAGGGGCTTGGTGCTCTCTCAGGGAACGTCTTGGTGTGGGCACTGGCACCGGCTCCAGGGTACCGGAGTCTGGGGCGGTGCCTTCCGGGGCCCGGTGGGCTGCGGTACTGGCTGCAGGGGCGCTGCTTCTGTTGCAGGGTCCCGCTGTTGGGTGTTGCTTATGCTGGGGAATTCTAGTCCGGCCTCTGCCTCTGAAGGGCCCGCTGCCTCTGCAGCTGATCTGGGGAGTCCTCCTTCCTGGCGCCATCTCAGCTGGTCAATGTGTTTGTTGAGTACTCGACCGTCTTCTGTGGAAACCTCGTAAGAGACCGGCCCAGTGACTCTAACTATCCAACCTGCTATCCATGCTGGCCCAGCGCTGAAGTTCTTTAGGTAGACTGGTTCCCCTGGGAAGAATCCCCTTGGTGCATCCCGTACCTTGACCATGTTCCTTGCGTCCAGCGCACGGTTGGGGTGCAGCCGATCCAGCAATGTCGCTGGTCTCCACCCCATCAGGAGTTCGGCTGGACTCTGGCCTGAGACAGGATTGGGCGTCGTCCTCTGCAGCCTAAGGAATCGGGCCAGCTGGAACTCCCAGTCTCCGTCTGTGATCCGGCGGAGGGCCTCTTTCGTGGTCTGGACCATCCTCTCGGCCTGTCCGTTGGTTGCGGGATGAAATGGGGCCGACCTGATGTGCCGGATCAGGTTGCCCTGCAGGAACGCCTGGAATTCGGATGATGTAAAAGCTGCTCCATTGTCAGAGACCAGGGTGTCAGGCAGGTCATGTGTGGAGAAGATGCAGCGGAGGGCTCGTATCACCGATTTCGAAGATGTAGTAGAAATGGGACTTATCTCCAACCATTTGGAGTATGAGTCTACTGTGACCAGGAATAAAAGTCCTTGGAAAGGCCCTGCAAAGTTGATTTGTAGGAGGGACCATGGTTTCCGGGTAGACTCCCAGGATAAAGTGGTGGCATGAGGTGGATTGGCCCTGACTACCTTTTTCCTTTTTTTTTGGCCCCCGAAGGGGAATTTTTTTTATTTTTGCATTTTCTACACACTACATATAAGGAATGGGGAAAGGAATACTAATGCCCTATCACTATTACTATGGGAAATGGGTCAGGGAATTCTAGATACATATGATCTACTGGATAGGAAGAAGAAAAACTACGATTCTATTCTAAATCTCCTACTGGATATGGGGAAGGGATAAAGACTAATACAAATCAAGATCTGAAAAGCTGAAAAATAGATCTTTTTTAACCTATTAGTACTGGTTATACA
>NW_015196244.1:0-2040 GCF_001447785.1 Gekko japonicus | reverse complement strand
AGGCTGGCAGTTTTCCACCAACTGCCCAGTCCCTTCTGTCAAACTCCAGTTCTGAAGACAGTGAATAAACGGAATTCAGCTAGTGCTGACACTTAGACGTTAAGTTCTGATTTCTGAACTTTTCCCCAAATGTGTTGGTGGGTACAGTAAAGGCTAGGAGTTGTGTCCTTTCACTTCTCAGGTGACTTATCTGTTTCCCTCAGACTGCCCCCCACACACACACTCCTCCCGACTGGCAACTGCCAAGTCAAAGTCCAAATGATGACTGACTCCCTCTGACAAGACTGACAAGACTTTAGAAAGCTCTCCTCAGCTGCTGCTGACCAATCAGAGAGCATGGGATGCATACAAGCAGCAGCCTGTCAATCAAAGTGCTTTACAGTGAGGCATTAACCTCTAATCTCCCAGCTCTCTGCTTTTGATGCACTAAACATCTTGGTTTTGAAGGTCAATTCATCACAGCAACCACTGGCATTTGATACCCATGGAAGCTGATAGGACAGAGGGAAGAGCTGTCAATGGTAGGTAGAACTAATTCTGGGTTTGACCCCATTCTTCTCACTTGCAACATTGCAGAAGAAGATAATTGTATTTTGAACCCATTCTGGAAACATTTCTCCAGTTCTTCAAAAGGGAGCAGGGTTGCCAACCTCCAGGCGGGGCTTGGAACTTTTCTGGAATTACAACTGATCTCTAGACAACAGAGATCAGTTCTCCTGGAGAACATGGCTGCATTGGAAGGTGAACTCTATGGCATTATATGCCGTTGAAGACCTATGGGTCCTGAGTTCCCGGCTTTCATTTTTTAAAAATGAAGTCCCTTTCATTAGAAAACATATAAGGGTAAGGTATATCTTCTCAATGAAAGGAACTACAGGTTTTCTTCTTTAAAATGAAAGGTGGGAATTAGGAGAACCTGATACACAGATAGTTAGAGCATTAGTACAAGATACATTCAATTGCTAATTTTTAAAAAAACACCTGGAAAAGCCCTGGGGGGGTAGCCACTGCTGGGGGACTGGGGTAAGAAAAGGACAAAACCTGCCATGTGGAAGCCCATTGCTTCTGCACTGTGTCAGCAGCTGCACCAGCAACAGAGAAGCTACACAAGCCGGTTCCCATGTGGGAAACACCATAGGATATGATTTCTGCAGGTCTAACTTAGATCAGATCCCCAAATCCCTAATCAAGAACTAAGCTGTGAAGTAACTGGTGTGAATGGGCAGGGTTTAAAGGGAGAAACAAAAAAGGCCCTTGTCTGGAAGGTACTTGATGGCCTGTAGTGCTGACTTAAACAAAGACAAGACAGAGTTTACTAAGCAGACAGTAAGCCACACAGACATCCAGGGCCAGCTCATCCGCTAGGCAAACTAGGCATTCGTCTAGAGTGCCGGGCCCTGGATGGGGCGGCGGGCCCTGGATGGGACGCCAAACTGTGCCTCCCCGCCAAAAGCCCGCGTGCGCCATTGCTGCTTCCTCTTCAGCGGCGAGTGTTTTGCAAAACTGTGGAACCCTACCAGGAGCAGAGGCGGAGGAAGAGGCTGTCCCGGGTAGGGTGCTTCGTGGTAGCTGCTGCTGCTGGGTAGGGTGGCAGGTGAGGCGCAGAGCACCGGCTGCAGTAGCAGCGCCCAGGTGGCCCTTCAGCACCAGCAGCAGGCAGAGTGTGGTGGCCAGTCCCCCGAGTGGAATGGCATGGCAGCCAGAGGGCAGCGGAGGCATATTGTGGGCCAAGCAGCACAGAGGGAGTGCGGGCCACCACCTCCTGGTGGCGGCTGAGCCTCCACGGCGAGAAAGGCGGCTGGCAGCTGCCCACCAGGGAGCAGCAGGAGGCGTCCCCGCATGACCAAGTGACGGGGGAGGTGGGAAAGGGAATCGCCGGCCAGCCTCGGTCTCCCCTCACCTGGGCTCACCGGCTGGCAATGCCTGGCAGAAGACAAGGAGGCGGCAGCGGCTGCACAGAACGTGGTGCACGGCACGGCTCGCCAAGAGGCAGGCTTCCCCCAGGAGTGCAGAAGGGGCAGACCGAAGGGCTCCTTGCCC
>NW_015196243.1:0-2166 GCF_001447785.1 Gekko japonicus | reverse complement strand
GGTTGGGAAATACCTCGAGATTTTGGGGAGTGAAGCCTGAAAAGGTCGGGGTTCGGGGAGGGACTTCAGTAGGGAGGGTCATAGACTCCAACTTCCGAAGTGAGCATTTTCTCTAGAGCAGTGGTGGCGAACCTATGGCACGGGTTCCAGAGGTGGCACTCAGAGCCCTCTCTGTGGGCACGCGTGCCATCGCCCCAGCCAGGCCACTCAGAGCCCAGACCATCATTGAAGTGTCGAATTCTCTGCCAAATAATTTTAAGTAAATGAAAGCATTTGGGATTGCTTTCCTTACTTTGTTTGGGTCATCTTAAGTTAATGTATGAGTTGTTTTTTCTAAAGTAAAACCTCAGTATTCAGGTTAAATTGCTGTGTTGGCACTTTGCGATAAATAAGTGGGTTTTGGGTCGCAGTTTGGGCACTCGGTCTCTAAAAGGTTCGCCATCACTGCTCTAGATGAACTAATTTCTGTTGCCTGGAGATCAGTGGTAATACCAGGTGATTTCCAGCGACCACCAGGAGGTTGGCAACCCTATTCTATTAGTATGTATTCCCCTCAGGTGCTTTCAGGAGGAAGTAACCTGGCTGCCATGAGAACTCTGGGACATGTTTATCAAGGTTCTTTCATGTGCTCAAAAATTTCTTACATGCTGGCAATGAGTGTATCCTGAAAACACTTCTCCATTCATCCCTTTTCATCATCTGGTCTCTTTTTGGGCAACCCCTAAGCCTATCACTTCTCTCTGCGTTGCTTTCTCTGGACTAGCCATGTGGAAAGAACTTAGTCTGGGTCAAAAGCAACTTTAATATGACATTAGTTTTAAAGCAACACACTTGAACACTAGGATTGCGAAAAAGTGAACTGTTTTAAGGGATTGCCGCAAGTAAATTTCTACTCTGCTGTAGCCATCAATTCTTTACCTTGGTGAGATTAATGAAGTTATTTTCTGTGAAGAACACACATTTCCTGGGGCTTTATGATGAATTTTGGTTGCTGGAATGCAAACAGCCCAGCCATTGCTTTGTCTAGTCAGCTCTTCAGGAAGGAAGAAGAGTACTTTATCCAGACCAAGTAAGGCAGTGGTGGCGAACCATGGTGGCACGTAGAGCCCTCTCTGTGGGCACGCATGCCATCGCCCCAGCCAGGCCCAGACCATCATTAAAGTGTTGAATTCTCTGCCAAATAATTTTAAGTAAATGAAAGCATTTGGGATTGCTTTCCTTACTTTGTTTGGGTCATCTTAAGTTACACCGTCGCCAGGATGTGACGCTACACGTCGCTCTGGCAACGGGACTCCAAACAGCCCCGTTGCCAGAGCAACGCGTAGCATCACATCCTGGTGACAGCGGTGCAACGCGTATCGCTGTCCCGCTGCTTGGCAGCCCTACCCCCAACAGACACCCAGTGAGGTGGGTGGGGCTGAGAGAGCTCTTGACAGAACTGCTAATCTTCGGCTGATTAGGCAGTTGGTTCCCTTCCTCTAAGGTAGTGACTTGGCAGTGGTAATCCACACAATGATCACCTTGAGATTAGACTACTGTAATGCTCTCTACATGGGGCTGCCCTTGTCCCATATCCGGAAGCTCCACCCGGTGCAGAATGCGGCAGCCAGGCTGTTGTTGGGTCTCTCTCCACAAGAACACATCCAGCCTGCGCTGAAGGCATTGCACTGGCTGCCTATAGCATACCGAATTTGCTTCAAGGTGCCAGTGCTTACCTATAAAGCCCTATATGGTCAGGGGCCAGCATACTCGAGGGACCGCCTTTCACCACATGATGTTCCCCAGAGAGCACTGCGTTCAGGGACACAAAACCTTCTAGTGCTCCCTGGCCCTAAAGAGGCCAGACTGGCCACTACCAGGGCTAGAGCCTTTTCTGTGGCAGTGCCACACTGGTGAAACAAGCTCCATGAAGACACCAGGGCCCTGAGGAGTTCACTTCAATTCCGCAGGGCCTGCAAGACAGAGCTCTTCCGCCAGGCATTTGACCACACTTAACATCTTGATAACCTGGAGCCTCCCTGGGATTGTTTGTATCATCTAAGTCTGTACTAACTGACTCCTGTTAAGAAAATATGGGAGTATGACTGCCGTTGCATCGGAAATATATATGTACTGCAGTTTAGATTTAATGTGTTTTAAACTGTTTTATGTAAGCCACCCTGAGCC
>NW_015196242.1:0-2076 GCF_001447785.1 Gekko japonicus | reverse complement strand
GGGCTGCTGTTAGCAAACTGTTGGCATTGAGCCAACAGACATGCACTGCGCCTTCTCTTGGTAATCGTTCCTGGCATTGTGTATGTGTAAAGTGCCATAAAGTCACAGTTGACTTATGGCTACCTCAGAAAGGGGCTTCCAAGGCAAGTGAGAGGCAGAGGTGGTTTGCCATTGCCTTACTCGGCAGTAAGGTTGCCAGCTACAGGTAAGGAAATACCTGGATATTTTAAGGGTGATGCCTGAGGAGGGAGGGGCTTCAATAGGGTAATGGCAGAATCTAGGGTCAGTCCAAGCCAAATCCCAGGGTCAGAGTCAAAGTTCAGTCCAAAAGGTCAGTTACTGAGTGAGGAGAGTCCAGTTCAGGTCCAACAATTCAAGGTCATTCACTAGTGTGGGGAAAAAGATTCCAGAGTCAAGAGCCAGTCCAGGGATCACAGGAACTAAACAGAACATAGTTCAGAGCTGTGCTCATTGAGTCAAAAGGTTGGTGATTTGTTGCTTCCATATCAAGTAGTCTCCCTTGACTGGCTTTTATAGACCTTGTCTAGAAGGTTTTACTTGCAGCTAGCAGCTTGGGAGTAACCCTGCAGCTACTCATCATCAGCAAGCAGCTGGCATTGGGCCAGGAGATGTGTGTTCTGTCTTCTTTCCTAAAGCTTCATGCTAAGCCTTCATCTCCGGCGCTCAAAGAGTGTGTGTGAAACTGGAGGGCTGGTAACAACCACCTGAATTTCTGGGGTGGAAGGTGCTGGTGGCTCTGCACCAGCTGTTGGCTGTGAACTCTGACAAGCTTGCAGCTCATCTTCTTGATTGCTGGTTTCTGCTGGTGCAGAGCTGATTTCCTAAGGCTCTTCTTCTCCTGAGGAGTCCTCTTCTCCTGAGAAGTCCTCACTGTTGCGGAGTCCTGGCTGACCCATGACAGGTAAATGCCATGGAGTCCACCTTCCAACACAGCCATTTTATCCAGGTGACCTGATCTCTGTTGGCTGGAGACTAGTCGTAGTTCTGGGAGAACTCCACCTACTACCTGGAGGTTGACAACCCTAATCTAGGGAGTGCTCAAGCCCTTCCTCCTTGGCCCTTCCTAGACCTGTCTTGTAAAGGGTTCTTTGGGAGGGAGACATTCCCAGCTTTTCCTTCTTCCTCCAGTCCAGGAGCTAGGCCCCATAGACTGTCAGTAGCCAGGGTCAATGGGGCTTCCCCCTGGATTTGGATATACTATGCCCCCCCCCGGAGCTTGATCTAAAGGAGCTTACTTCCAGCTTGCTTGGATTTACTGAGGCTAGGACTGTCTGTCCCCTTTTTCACCCCACAAGGCGCTGTCCCCTGGATCTCACCTCCCTGTCTGGGCCTTCCCTGTGTCGGGCTGGTTTCACCTTGCCTCCTTTGCTGTTGCCATGTCCCTTTGGGCCTGCTGAGGCCTTGGAGGCCCTTGGTTGGGTAGCCTCCAGCAATCTCAGGAGATCTCCAGACACTACCTGGAAACTGACAACTTTACTCTGCAGAGTCTTCCTTGATAGGTCTCCCTTCCAAGTACTGATTCTGCTTAGCTTCCGAGATCTGACCAGATCAGGCTGTACCATCCTGCCTTCCCTCCACACAAAGCTTAGTTACTTACAAACCAAAATCTAATATTGAACCGCACAAGAAAGTAACAAAAGTAAAAACATAGAAACCCTTAAAAGCAGTTAAACATGCTGCTCTTCTCCATCTCTCTTCACTGCTCTCACAAAGCAGCCTCACAACCCACTTGTTTCCTGCTTCCGCTCTTCATCTCAACCCTAAGAGGTGTTATCTGTTTAGGAAAAGACGACTCAAGGTTTGCAAAACAGTAATTAAAAATAGAACTTACCTTGCTTGCAAACACCTGTGAAGTTTAGCAATTCATACCATCACATCAATGATTTGCTCACAATTCAAAACAAACATTTTCAGTCATTTTGCAATGGAGACGTTCAGCACAGCAACTAGTCCTGGAGTGGCTGTTGAGACACGGTCTCAATCCGCTTGTGGTTTCATCATGATCAGGTCATACAAAATAAACTCCATGACAGTATGTGTGCTGCTTTTGCACCC
>NW_015196241.1:0-2525 GCF_001447785.1 Gekko japonicus | reverse complement strand
GTGACATCTTCTCCCATGTGTTCTCACCTAACAATTAAGATCTGCCCAGCAGGTCCTTCTGTGTGTGCCCCCACCCACAGAGGATCCACGGGTGGCCACAAAGGAGACAGCCACTTCTGTGGTGGTGCCTGGTTTGTGGGACTCCCTTCCGGCAAGGGTTTGTCGAGCACCTTGGCTTGTTCCTTTTGCCAGTTTGGTGTAGTGGTTAAGTGTTTAAGTGTACTTAAGTGGTTAAGTACACCAAACGTTTGCCAGTTTGGTGTAGCCAGTTTGGTGTAGTGGTTAAGTGCGCGGACTAGCATTGGCATCTCTTATGTTCTTATGTTCTTATGTTCTTATGCTCTTATGTTCTTATGTTCTTATGTTCTTATGTTGTGACATCTTCTCCCATGTGTTCTCACCTCACAATTAAGATCTGCCCAGCAGGTCCTGTGTGTGCCCCCACCCGCAGAGGATCCACGGGTGGCCACAAAGGAGACAGCCACTTCTGTGGTGGTGCCTGGTTTGTGGGACTCCCTTCCGGCAAGGGTTTGTCGAGCACCTTGGCTTGTTCCTTTTGCACTGCAGTCCTGTGCAGAATAAAACCCTTCAACTAAGCCCCTTGATAGATTTAGAAAGGCCTGACTCTGCTTGGGGGTGAACTGCAAATAACTCATAGGGGCACTGCTACAGGAGTATTGAACATGAGACTGTGGAGACCTGATACATCAAGTCTGAAATAAAGAAGAAGCGAAAGTCTTTAAACCCTGCTTTTCTCTACCCTAAGGCGTCACGAAGTGGCTTAAAATCACCTTCCCTTCGTCTCCCCACAGCAGGCACCTTGTGAGGCAGGTGGGGCTGCGAGAGTTCTGAGAGGACTGTGACTGGCTTGAAGTCACCCCAGGAGGCTTCACGTGGAGGAGTGGGGAATCAGACCTGGCTCTCTTAACAACTACACCACAGGGAGTCTGGAGACACTTTAAAGTCTGGTGGCACTTTAAAGACTAATGAAATTTATTCCAGCACGAGTGTTCCTAGGCTGGAGTTCACTTCATCAGGAGCCCAGAGTGCATCGAATTCAGTGAGCTCTGAGTCACAGAAATCTTACTCTGGAATAAATTTCATTTGTCTATAAGGTGCCACTGGATGCTTGTCCTGTTTTGCTGCTATAGGTGTGAAACAGCCAGTTAGGTGTACAGAGCTAGTTTGGTGTAGTGGTTAAGTGCACGGACTCTAATCTGGGAGAACCAGGTTTGATTCCCCACTCCTCCACTTGCACCTGGCTGGATGATCTTGGGCAAGCCGTAGTTCTGATAAGAGCTGTCCTTGAAAAAGAGCAGTTTCTGTCAAGAGGGATGGAAGTTTGTAAGCCACTCTGAGACACCTTTGGGTAGTGAAGGGCGGGGTATAAATCCAATCTCTTCTGCTGCTGCTGCTGCTGCAGAATAACACAGCTTCCCATCTGGAATTATCACAGGTGTGAGCAAAAGGGGAGGGGCAGTTTATTTACACATGTAGCAATGGTCACGAGATCTCTACAAATTAAACAAGGCAGATAGAAAGAAATCTGTTTAGGAAATTATGGCTACTGTGTACATATTGCTGGATTTGTAAAGTGTCTAATAGATAAGCATATGGAGCAGAGGTCCATCAGTGGCTATTATTATTATTATTATTATTATGGTTATCATGGCAGAGTACAAGAAGACAGACTTGAACCTGAGGCATGTACCTGAGAGCCAATTTGGTGTAGTGGTTAGGAGCGCGGACTCTAATCTGGGAGAACCGGGTTTGATTCCCCACTCCTCCACATGCAGCTGCTAGATGACCTAGGGTCATCCACAAGTTGTTTCAGAGCTGTTCTCTCGCTAGCAGTTCTTGGAAGAGCTCTCTCAGCACCACCTTCCTCACAGGGTGTCTGTTGTGGGGAGGGGGAGGGAAAGGGGTTGTAAGTTACTCTGAGACTCCTTTGGGTAGTGAAGTGCAGGATATAAATCCACTCTCCTCCTCCTCCTTCTTTGTGATATAAAGGAGATGGTAGATTGATGTGTGTGCAGTGCAGGTACATGTTCCTAGTCGTAGGCCTGTTTCACACCTTTAGGGGAATGAGGTGGAATATTTCCATGTTGTAAAAACTGTTTCAAAGTAAATCAGGGGCACGATCACACACACAAGTAGCTGCGCCATAGGCACGAATGCTGGGGGAATTAAAGGGTGCAATCAGACACAAACATCTGGGAAGCACCCCGCACCCATCAGCAACCCGTTTTGCTCCACCGCAGAGGCGGAGTAAAGACACCAGGGAAAGTCCAGTAGCAAACGGATTGCTACAGGCCATGGACGGACTTTCCCCTATCTGATCGCTGCAGCGCACTCCCATGGTGTCGGGATGGTCTGATCAGGCCATCCCGACTCCGTGCCATCCCCCCCCCTCACTGTATGTGCATCATTACTTCAGTGCTGAGATGTGATTCGTCTATTCCCCGTTTAAGCACGTGGGGAACAAACGGCCAAAATAAAACCCCAACTCACCCGCGGTTGCATCT
>NW_015196240.1:0-2384 GCF_001447785.1 Gekko japonicus | reverse complement strand
TTAACCATGACACCAAACTGGCTCTCCTTGACTAGTAGACAGAGAAGTCTGGCTGTCCTTGACTAGGGGCAGGGCCTTTTCAGCCCTGGCCCCTGCTCGGTGGAACTCCCTGCCAGAGAATATCCGGGACCTACGGAACCTATTACCTTTCGGTAGGGTCTGCAAGGTAGAGATGTTCCACCAGGCATTGGGTTGAGGACAGCGACCGTTGGCACTCTCATATACCCCTACTCACCCCTCCACACCCCCTTACCCAGAGTGCTGGCGGGAACAGAAATTTCTCGTCATCTTAGGAAATGTAATGTATTGCTGGATAGGATAGGATAGGATAGGATAGGATAGGATAGGGTAGGGTAGGGTAGGGTAGGGAGATAGATAGATAGATAGATAGATAGATAGATAGATAGATAGATAGATAGATAGATAGATAGATAGATAGATAGATGTGCTGCCCCAGAGAGAGAGAGAGAGAGAGAGAGAGAGAGAGAGAGAGAGAGAGAGAGAGAGAGAGAGTTTTTAATGTTATTTAATGTATTATTATTGTGCTGGTTTTTGATGTAAGCAACCCAGAGCCCCGCTTGCAGGGAAGGGTGGCCTAACAAGGCGAATTAAATCAATCAATCAATCTGCTCGGTGTGCAGAAGGTTCCAGGATCAATCCCCGGCATCTCCATTTCAAGGATCAGGTAGCAGGTGATGTGAAAGACCCTGGAGAGCCCCTGGCAGCCTGAACAGACAATACTGACTTAGACGGACCAAGGATGGTCTTATTCAGCATAACGCAGCTGTTCATGTTTGTTCATACTGCTGAAGAACAGCGGTGGGAGGTCAGAGAATGAACAAATCAAGAGACGGGCCGTGGACCAGAAGGGGGACTAAGGGAAAGTGCCGCTGCCGCCATCCTCTTTGTAACTCTTTGACTTCAGCGGCTTATTTCAATCAATCTATCGAGATTTCCAGTGGGCTGGGCTTCGGGGTCCCGGCCTCGGTGTCAGACCCTTTCCCAGGCCCTGGGGAGTCAGCATCGTGCCAAAGTCTACTTCTGAAAATGGGCTTTGCTTGTATAAATTTACAGCGCTGGCTAGCTTGCCTTCTCTTGTTGGCGTGGTTGGTTTGTTTCTTTGCTCAGAAAATACTTAAGCCGTACCAGCAGCCTTCTAGTTCAATCAAAACAAAGGGCAGAACGGGGGACTGGAAAGCAGAACCCAAGGCACGCAGGCAGGCGGGAAGGGCAAGCTAGGGTGGTGCAGTAGCGTCAAACTAGAACCAGTGAGTCCTGGGTTCAAATCCCCATGCAGCTGAATAACCATGAGCCAAGCCCCCCACCCGCCTACCTCACGGGGTTCTTAGGACAAAATGGGAAATGAGAGAAGCGTCTAATGTCACCCTGATGCCGCTGGAGGAAGGATAGAAATCATGCTAAACGGAATAGCTTTCCTACTGTGCTCTGCTGCATGTGTCACCTGTGAAACCCATTTAGTTACTCACTGAGTAGATCTTAGTGTATTGATTCTATACACTTGTCAGGGATGCTCTAGGCCAGTGGTGGCGAACCTATGGGGGTGCCAGAGGTGGCACTCAGAGCCCTCTCTGTGGGCACGCGTGCCATCGCCCCAGCCAGGCCCAGACCATCATTAAAGTGTCGAAATCTCGGCCAAATAATTTTAAGTCAATGAAAGCATTTGGGATTGCTTTCCTTACTTTGTTTGGATCCTCTTAAGTTAATGTATGAGTTGTTTTTTCTAAAGTAAAACCTCAGTATTCAGTTTAAATTGCCGTGTTGGCACTTTGCGATAAATCAGTGGGTTTTGGGTCGCAGTTTGGGCACTCGGCCTCTAAAAGGTTCGCCATCACTGCTCTAGGGCTGATCCTGCACTGAGCAGGGGGTTGGACTAGACGGCCTGCGTGGGCCCCTTCCAACTCTGGGATTCTACAAAGAATCTGCAGCCATTTTAATTTCCAAGGGAAAGGGTCAGTGCTGGAATGGCAGACTGGATCTTAAGGTTTGGATCTGAAGGTTTCATCCAGGCGGCCGTGTTTCTGCCGGAAGGAAAGAGGCAGGCGGTAAGGAGCAGACTAGATGGCTGAAGGATGGGAAACTGAGTGGGAAGAGAGCAGGGAAGGAGGAAGGGGGATGGATTAGGCGATGCAGGGAGAAACAGGGACTCAAGGGAAGGGCTGTGGCAAAAGCAGAGGCCCCAAAGAAAAAAAGGGCACTGCGGGCAAGAAACTGAGGAAACGAAGGGACAAGGACAGTCTCACAGCGGTGCGCGTCACTGTGCTGTAGCGGCAGAGAATCATGGTGGGACCACTGAGGCGCGGATCTAAATCCTCATTACATGGCCGTGGGCTACGAGGCCTTGGGCTACTCATCCTCTCTTAATC
>NW_015196239.1:0-2725 GCF_001447785.1 Gekko japonicus | reverse complement strand
GCCTCTGAAATGTTGTGTGCCAGCGCCCCTAGCACACCTTAGAGGGGACTGTGCCTACCTGACAGAGTCATTGTGACAATAAAATGGGGGGGGGAACCATGTACACAACCATTATGAGCTTCTTGAAGGAAGGGTGGCATAAAAATGCAGCAGCTATATAATAAGATTCAGGAGCTCTTTATTTGAAGACAGCTCATAAGCACACATGGAACACTTGAGCTTGAAGCTAGTTGAGAAAAGTGTGATACTGAAACAGTGTTTTCAGAAAATAGTCCAAAGGCTTATACCACACTCATGTAAACATGAAGGCATTAGAACGTAAGAGAAGCAAATGTTGGATCAGGCCAATGGCCCATCCAGTCCAACACTCTGTCACACAGTGGCCAAAAATACCAGGTGCCATCAGGAGGTCCAGCAGTGGGGCCAGAACACTATCCCCCGTTGCCCCCCCCCCCAAGCACCAAGAATACAGAGCATCACTGGCCCCAGACTGAGAGTTCCTATCTATACCTTTTAGCTAATAGCCACCAATGGACCTCTGCTCCATAGGTTTATCCAATTCCCTCTTGAAGCCATCCATGCTTGTAGCCGCCGCCACCACCTCCTGTGGCAGTGAATTCCATGTGTTAATCACTCTTTAGGTGAAGGAGTACTTCCTTTTATCCATTCTAACTCTCATGCCCTCCTATGAGCGTTTAGAGCAAGCGTGTTTTTTCACATGCGGGTGGACATTGTCAGCCCACATCACTCTCACCTGACTCTCCAGACAGTAGAGCAGTTGGTCTTCCTCAAGTTCAACTTGCCACTGTTTGGCTTCCTGGACCTGGGCTTTGAGGGTGACTGAAGTGAGCATGTTCTTGTGCCTGCATCCTCTCTCAGTCTGTGCTGCGAAGTTTGGGCAGAAACACTCTTCCCAAAATTAAAAGTAGAGAGAGAGACCAGAGAGAGAGAGAGACATATCCCCCAAATCATTCTGATTGGCAGAAAGATGCCCCACACCAACCCCCCCCCCACCGGGCTTTTTTTCACCCAGGCCCCCCCTCCCCAGATCACCTCCATAGAACCCCAGTAGCTGTGCAGCACTGGGTGATGTACGATCACTCTGGGAACCATCCATCCATCCCCAAACAAAAATTGAATGCTGGTTTAAACAGCAGCAAAACCCATTTTCACTCTAGCTGGGAAAATGGACAATCCAAGACAAAAACCAGAAAAACCCACAGGAGTGCCACGAAGATTGACATTTTTCTGTGCAGGGGTGGATGATGGTGTCAGAGGGCCCATAATGAGGGGCAGCTGGCTGCACCTAGGCTAAGGTTCCTCAAGTGGGACAGTGACAGCTGGTGCATTGCTACAGAGAAAGGAGGATCAGGGTGAACAAACAACACCCCTCCCTCTCACTTTCTGAGGCCTTTCCTGGGTTGACTCAATGGGTAAGGGCAGGGCTATTTTTGGGCAGGAACGCACAGGAACAGAGTTACGGCTGGCTCCCAAGTTGGCCACGCCCAGCAGGAACCCATTAGCATAATAGGCCACACCCAACAGCAGGAACTCATTAGGATTGGCTACATTAGGGCTGTGTGGCCTAACATGCACAGGAGGTCCTGCTACAAAAAAGCCCTGGGTTTTGACAACAAACAAGATAAACAGAATAAGAAGCAAATGGTGGGTGTGGCTGGATGACCACACTTCTGGTAACATGGGGGTGCGGCCTAATGTGCTAATGAGCTGTGCTGTCAGGGGTGTGGCCCAATATGCTAATCTAATGAGTGCCTGCTGTTGGGTGTGGCCTATTATGCTAATGAGTTCCTGCTGGGCTTTTTCTACAAAAAGACCCCTGGAAGGGTATACTTGTGGACTGACTGGGCAGCAATGCCACAAAATAACACTACCCAGAATTTGAGTCTTTCTTTTAGGGTGCTACTCTAGCTCGCCTCCCCATGGTGCACCTCGGGTAGCACTAAAGAGCTAGAACTTCTCTCAGGTAGGCAGTCCCGGGATCCTCCATCCACCCTGTCCAGTGGACCATTGGCCAGACAAGCAGTCCTTCTTGGGACTACTTGACAAGGGGTAAAGGGGATATTCAGTCCTGTAGAGCTGGCACATCCCCACAATAGCAGTGGGTTCAGCTGCTTGGAAGGGAAGAAGTAGATGGGGAGAATCCAACCAGGGTAGGTAGGCTCTGAGTGCCACAAAGGTACACGGAGCCACATTTTAAGTTTAACAAACTAATAGTAAAGGTTTTCCATGCTCGAAAGCCAGTTGAATCCGACTCTAGGGTTGCGGTGCTCATCTCCGTTTCAAAGCCGAAGAGCCAGTGCTGTCCGAAGATGTTTCCGTGGTCATGTGGCCGGCATGACTAAACACCAAGGCGCATGGAACACTGTCACCTTCCCACCGAAGTGGTACCTATTTATCTACTTGAAATTTCTTGCTTTCGAACTGCTAGGTTGGCAGGAGCTGGAACTAGAGACGGGAGCTCACTCTGTCATGTGGCACCCGGGTCTCGAACTGCTGAACTACCGACCTTCCACAGCCCGCAGTTCAGCGTTTTAACCACTTGAGCCACCGCATCTCCTTAGTCTGTGTGGAACAGACTAATACTAGTCTCTTTATGGTGCTGGAACTACAATCTAGATAGGAAAGATGAGAGATAGGATAGAGGAGTACTAGCTGAGGGTGGAGGCAGGCTTGGTAGAGGTGAAAGGAAGAAAGGAAGTTGTTT
>NW_015196238.1:0-2939 GCF_001447785.1 Gekko japonicus | reverse complement strand
TCAGGCCTTCCAATATAGGGGGCAGTGGTACTGCTCCAATAATACCCATTAATACACTTATTAAATGACATTTGTTTTTGCAGGATAAAGCCTGCATCGTTGAATGCATAAAGTGGCGTGAAAAGTTGCTAAGGTTGTACAAAGTAAACGGAAGGGACTTGGTTAGTTTTAAAGAGGAGGTTGGGTCCTAGGAGCTTTCCAATCGTTTTGGGCAGGCACATCTTTGTCTTTTCCCAGCAGTATCCTAGAACAGTCCTGGAAAAGTTGATGCAGGAAGAGGGGCACAGAGACCCCTTTCACAGTACAGTTCTAAAATGGATGTTATCCGTTACCTGGATCTGGCAACCCCACCCCCTACCCCCTACCAGTGCCCGGGGAGGGAAGGGGACCCAGCAATCCTACTTAGAAGAAAGATGCTAACCACCAGTGTTCCCTCTAAGCTGAGTTAGTGTGAGCCAGCTCACAGTTTTTTAGCCTCCGGCTCACACATTTTTGCCTTCGCTCAGGGAGGGAGGGCTCCAGAGCAAACTCATTTATGCAGCAGCCAAATGGCTCGCTCACAACTTTAATGCCAGTGGCTCACAAAGTAGCATTTTTGCTCACAAGACTCCACACCTTAGAGGGAGCATTGCTAACCACCCTTGTGAATCCCATAGTATGATGAGAAGTCTTGAGATAGCTTCTAAATGTTATCCTGATAAGATTCATAATGGCAAAACTGAACAAGTAGATAGCATTTTCTAAAAGTGGTTCTTTATCTCAGTAATCCTTTCAATATCTCTGTAAGGCAGACCATTATTGTAATGCTTAATATAAATAGTTAGCATTTGCATCACAGTTTAAATGTTCAGGGAGCTTCACATACGTTTTCTTATGTTATGATTGCCATGCTGAGAACAGGAGACTAACAGTGCCATCCTCAACAGTACTAGGCATTTCTGAGCCCATTGACTTCAGTGGACTTGTGTGTATAATGTGCCATTAACTTGCTTCCGTCTTACGGGGACCCTATCAGTTAATGACCTCCAAAACATCCTATCATTAATAACTTTGCTCAGGGCTTGCAAACTGAAGGCCATGACTTTTTTTATTGAGTCAATCGATGTCATCTTAGGTCTTCTGGGAATAGTGATTTTTTTTTTTTTGGCTCCCTGATATCCGGATACAAAAAACCCTTCAATCTTTCCCAGCATCAGGGTCTTCTCCAGGGAGTGCTCTCTTCTCATTGGGTGACCAAAGGATTTGAGCTTCAGTTTCATTATCTGGCTTATCCGGATACAAAAAATAACAGGGTGTTTTTTCAAAGTTCACATCTCTACTTAGAATTGTGTGAGTCTGTCTAAGACTGTGGTTTGAGGCTGAGAATATGGTGGTTTTCACAAGGACACAAAGATCCTGGCAACAGCAAGAATTGAACCTGGGGCCTTTTAGGTTAGTCTCTTAGCCATGATACTACAATAGGAAGACGTTCTACAGTAATACTGCAGACCACATTGGACCAGATATAGAAACTACTTTACATACCTGAAATCTTCCTGATTGCTTCATTAATTAAGCCACTCTGTTCTGAAGGGTTATTTTATCTTCAATGAGAGCAAAAATGTCAGCACACAGCTGTTGTGGTAAAGAATGTTTCATCAGGTCTCTTATTATGGTACTATTGGGGGGGGAGATAAAGGCAATGTAAATATTTGTTCGGCATTTCACCACACTTGACATAAGGACAAGATTTTCTAAATGCTGCAGGAAAGACAATTGTGCAAAGTATTCTATCTTTTGCCTCAGCAGCTATTCATTTAGTCTACTCTATTCATTTCCCTTTAAGAAAATGATTACTTCTTAATTTTATTTCCTGCACCACACATTTCTTTGTGTCACCTCTAGGCTTCTGACCTGTACATTCATTGTTTTAATTCAAATATCAGCCGAGTTAGTGCTCTGGTGAGGTGAGAAGACTGTGGTGTGCACATTTCCCCATCCAATTTTTACGTGGCATTGGCCTGTTGGCTTCTAGGGATTTAGAATGAAGTTACTCTGCATAGGATTTGTACTGTTTGCGTACATTGATTTTATGTTTAAAGAGCCAGTGTGGTGTAAAAAAGGTAAAGGTTCCCTTGCTCGAAAGCCAGTCGAGTCCAACTCAAGGGTTGCGGTGCTCATCTCTGTTTCAAAGCCGAATAGCCAGCGATGTCTGAAGACGTTTCCATGGTCATGTGGCCGGCATGGCTAAACACCAAGGCTCATGGAATGCTGTTACCTTCCCACCGAAGTGGTACCTATTTATCTACTTGCAATTTCGTGCTTTCAAACTGCTAGGTTGGTAGGAGCTGGAACCAGAGGCGGGAGCTCACTTTATCACGCGGCACCCGGGTCTCGAACTGCTGAACTACCGACCTTCCACAGCCTGCAGTTCAGCGTCTTAACCACTTGAGTGTGGTGTAGCAGTTAGAATACTGGACTAGGTTCAGGGCAACCCAGAAAGTTCCTGCTCTCTAGAAAATTGTTGGGAGACCTTGTGCCAATCCTTCTCAGTCTAGCCTAGCTTGTAAGGTCCTTGGGAGGACAATGTAGGATGGGGGGGGGATAGTGTATGGTGCTCTGAGCTCCTTGGAGGAACAGTAGGATGAAAGATGTGCTAAATGAATTCAATTTGTATTAGCAAGAGACTAGGGATAGTTTAGTAGGAGGGTGGGTAGAAGGGAGTTGGAAGTTAGTAAGTTCTATCAGTGTCTGTTCTGGCTACCTAATTTAATTAAATTATTAATGATCAAGTGGGAAATTGTATTTGTAATATGTGGGTGAGGGGAGGGACTGAGAAATGGGGATGAACGTCAATAACATCTGGAGTCCCAGTGCTGGGTCATGGATACCAGTGATCACAGGTAGAGGGTGGTGCAGCAGTAGGAAAACGAAAATATTGGATTTATACCCCGCCCTTC
>NW_015196237.1:0-2600 GCF_001447785.1 Gekko japonicus | reverse complement strand
TAAATTATAAATAAATAATAAATAAATAAGGAGACAAGGCACAATATAAATCTTTTAAATTTAAAAAAACAAATTTAATGTAATTCAAAGCCCCTTGTCAGATTACCCTGCAAGTTTGGCAATTTCTTCCCTCCAAAATGTCCTAACTGTGTAGCGTAGGCTATTATCCTGCTGCCTTCCTTGTCATTTGTCACACAAAGCTGCCTTATACTGAGTCAGACCTTTGGGCTTTCGAGGTCAATATTGTCTATTTAGACTGGCAGCAGCTCTCCAAGGGTCTCAGGCCGAGGCCATCCACAACACCTGCCACCTGATCCTTTTAACTGGAGGTGCCAGGGATTGAATCCGGGACCTTCCGCATGCCAAGCAATTTCCCTACTGCTGAGCCACAGCCCCTCCCTGCTTCGTGTTAACGCCCCAGGTGGTCCTCCAGATGCGCACAAGGGTTTGTATCCAATGAGTCATCAACAGGAGACCTGCTGTGTTTGCCTGAATTCCTCTCTGCCCCCCTACAGTCTCTTCCAACACCTACAAAGAACATGAGAACATAAGAGACGCCAATGTTCCATCCAGTCTAACTCCCTGTGTCACATAGTGGCCAGAAATGCCAGGTGCCATCAGGAGGTTCACCAGTGGGGCCAGGACATTGGATGCCCTCCCACTGTTGACCCCCCCCCCCAAGCACCAAGAAGAAAGAGCATCACTTGCCCCAGAGCCCCTATCTATACCGTGTGGCTAATAGCCACTGATGGACCTCTGCTCCATATGCCTATCTAATTCCCTTTTGAAGCCGTCCATGCTTGTAGCCGCCACCACCTCCTGTGGCAGTGAATTCCATCTGTTAATCACTCTTTGGGTGAAAAAGTATTTCCTTTTATCCGTTCTAACCCGACCACTCAGCAATTTCATTGAGTGCGCACAAGTTCTTGTATTGTGAGAAAGGGAGAAAAGTACCTCTTTCTCTACCTGCTCTATCCCATGCATAATCTTATAAACCTCAATCATGTCTCCCCTCAGTCGTCGTTTCTCCAAGCTAAAGAGCCCTAAGTGCTTTAACCTTTCCTCATAGGGAAAGTGTTCCAACCCTTTTATCACTCGAGTTGCCTTTTTCTGCACTTTTCCCAAAGCTATAATATCCTTTTTAAGGTGTGGTGACCAGAACTGCACACAGTATTCCAAATGAGGTCGCACCATTGATTTATATAGGGGCATTATTATATTGGCTGATCTGTTTTCAATACCCTTCCTAATAATCCCCAGCATAGCATTGGCCTTCTTTATTGCAGTCACACACTGTCTCGACACTTTCAGTGAGTTATCCACTACAACTCCAAGATCTCTCTCTTGATCAGTCTCTGCCAGTTCAGACCCCATCAATGTGTATCCAGTTTTTGATCCACAAAAGGACTTGTCCTTTTATCCCATGATTTTTGAGCTTGCTTAGGAGCCTATGATGAGGAACTTTATCAAAAGCTTTCTGGAAGTTAAGGTAAACAATATCTATTGGATCCCCCTTGTCCACATGTTTGTTCACCCCCTCAAAGAACACTACCAGGTTAGTGAGACAAGATCTTCCCATGCTGAGTCTGCCTCAATAGGTTTTGTTCATCTATGTGCCTACTAATTCTTTCCTTAATAATGGTTTCCACCAATTTACCCGGTATCGACGTCAGACTGACTGGCCTGTAATTTCCCAGATCTCCTTTGGAACCCTTTTTAAAGATGGGAGTGACATTAGCTACCTTCCAGTCCTCAGGAATGGAGGCAGATTTTAAGGAAAGATTACATATTTTTGTCAGGAGATCCACAAGTTCACATTTGAGTTCTTTCAGAACTCTCGGATGTATGCCATCTGGGCCTGGTGATTTATCAGTTTTTATGTTGTCTATCAATTTTAGGACCTCCTCTCTCGTCACCTCAATCTGACTCAGGTCTTTCAACACCCCTCCCGAAATCAGCAGTTCTGGAGTGGGCAAGCACCTCTCATCTTCCACAGTGAAGACAGAGGCAAAAAATGCATTTAGCTTCTCAGCCATTTCCCTATCATCCTTCAGTACTCCTTTTACCCCTTGGTCATCAAGATAGCTAGGCCTTCTTGTTGGCTAACAGGAGACTTGAGCACACATGAGCCAAATTAGGCTTTAAAAGAAATATTTATTTAAAACAATAGTCAAGAAAGAGAAATACAAAAATCCAGCAACAAAACACTTCAGAGAGTACAACAACAGTGTTCTACAGCGCAGCTTTCAGGAAGCATAGGTCATAAATCACAACAAGAAATGTGGCTTCACCTCGAGGTCTGCAAATATGAACCGCATACAGGAGTTCCCGGAATCTCCTAGGCTAGCTTTTCCCCCAGCTAAGGTGTCCAAATATACTCTTTTTTCCTTTCAACTATCAGCTGCCCCCACTTTACAGTCAAAACAGTTTTTCCAAATAGAGTTAATTGGTAGTCTGCCTGTCCTTAGAATCAGCACCTTAACGATAACAAACTGAGAACAGCTGCGCTAGAAAAGGAAGGCTAACATAGTGTTATATTACTTAACCCTTCATGGGCACTTTTACTTCACAGCCCCACTGCCTCCCTGGCTGTTTTCCTG
>NW_015196236.1:0-2103 GCF_001447785.1 Gekko japonicus | reverse complement strand
AAAGGACTTGCTATACTCTTCTGGCCACCGTCTTCAGATCTTCAAATAAAAGCACTTGCTATATTCTTCTGACAAGCCTCTGAATCTCTTCAGACTCTGTTCAACTGAAAGGAGTTGCTATATTCTTCTGTCCACTCTCTGAAGTTCTTCTAATAAAAGGACTTGCTTTTTTCTTCTCTCCACACTCTGCATCTCTTCAAATAATAGGACTTGCTATATTCTTCTGGCCAGCGTCTGCATCTCTTCGAATAAAAGGACTTGCTATATTCCTCTGGCCAGCCTCTGCTTCTCCTCAAATAAAAGAACTTGCTATATTTTTCTGGCCACTCTCTGAATCTCTTCTAATAAAAGGACTTGCTATATTCTTCAGGCCACCCTCTGCACCTCTTCAAATAAAAGGACTTGCTATATTCTTCTGTCCAGCCTCTGAATCTCATCAGGTGAATGGATTAGCTATCTTCTTCTTGGAACCTTCAGACTCTATTCAACTGAAAGGAGTTGTTATATTCTTCTGTCCACTCTCTGAGGTTCTTCTAATAAAAGGACTTGCTTTATTCTTCTCTCCACCCTTGCATCTCTTCAAATAAAAGGACTTCCTATAGTCTTCTGGCCACCCTCTGCATCTCTTAAAATAAAAGGACTTCCTGTGTTCTTCTCTCCACTCTCTGCATCTCTTCAAATAAAAGGACTTGCTATATGCTTCTCTCCACTCTCTGCATCTCCTGCTATATACTTGCTATATTCTTCTTGGCACCCTCACACTCTCTTCAAATAATAGGACTTGCTATATTCTTCTGGCAACTCTCTGAATCTCTCCAAATAAAAGGACTAGATTTATTCTTCTCTCCACACTCTGCATGTCTTGCTATCCTCTTCTGTCCACCCTCTTCAGGTCTTCAAATAAAAGCACTTGCTATATTCTTCTGACAACCCTCTAAATCTCTTCAAATAATAGGACTTGTAATATTCTTCTGGCCACCCCCTGCATCTCTTCAAATAATAGGACTTTCTATATTCTTCTGGCCAGCGTCTGCATCTCTTCAAATAAAAGGACTTGCTATATTCTTCTGGCCACCCTCAGCATCTTTTCAAATGAAGGAACTTCTTTTTTCAAATGAAGGAACTTTTCTGGCCTCTTTCTGAATCTCTTCTAATAAAAGGACTTGCTATATTCTTCTCTCCACTCTCTGCATCTCCTCAAATAAAAGGACTTGCTATATACTTGCTATATTCTTCTTGGCCCCCTCACACTCTCTTCAAATAATAGGACTTGCTATATTCTTCTGACAACCCTCTTCAAATAATAGGACTTGTGATATTCTTCTGGCCACCCCCTGCATCTCTTCAAATAATATGATTTGCTATATTCTTCTGGCCAGCGTCTGCATCTCTTCAAATAAAAGGACTTGCTATATTCTTCTGGCCACCCTCAGCATCTTTTCAAATGAAGGAACTTCTTTTTTCAAATGAAGGAACTTTTCTGGCCACTTTCTGAATCTCTTCTAATAAAAGGACTTGCTATATTCTTCTCTCCACTCTCTGCATCTCCTCAAATAAAAGGACTTGCTATATACTTGCTATATTCTTCTTGGCACCCTCACACTCTCTTCAAATAATAGGACTTGCTATATTCTTCTGGCAACTCTCTGAATCTCTCCAAATAAAAGGACTAGATTTATTCTTCTCTCCACACTCTGCATGTCTTGCTATCCTCTTCTGTCCACCCTCTTCAGGTCTTCAAATAAAAGCACTTGCTATATTCTTCTGACAACCCTCTAAATCTCTTCAAATAATAGGACTTGTAATATTCTTCTGGCCACCCCCTGCATCTCTTCAAATAATAGGACTTTCTATATTCTTCTGGCCAGCGTCTGCATCTCTTCAAATAAAAGGACTTGCTATATTTCTCTCCACACTCTGCATCTCTTCAAATAAAAGGACTTGCTATATTCTTCTGGCCACCCTCTGCATCTCTTCAAATAAAGGGACTTGCTATAGTCTTCTGGCCACCCTCTGAATCTCTTGAAATGATAGGACTTGCAAATGTCTGAATCTCTCCTAATAAATGTCTGAATGGCAAATGTCTGAATCTCTCCTAATAAA
>NW_015196235.1:0-2108 GCF_001447785.1 Gekko japonicus | reverse complement strand
TTTATTCTTTTTATCCTTATAGTTGAACATAAGTCCCCCTGGAAAAATCCATCTATAGGCAATCGAGCTGTCATGAAGAAAAAGGGTTAAATCTTTGTATTGCCATCTTCACTTCCGCACCTCAAATGGAATGTACTTTAGAATTTTAACTTCTTTGTCTAACTTTCAAGATTTTCCCAGATGTAGCTTTCAAAACAGTATCTCTGGTAGATCTCTTAGAGAATTTCCCAAATATTTCTCCAGGAAGTTTATTTTTCTTGATGTAATCTGAATAAGTTCGATATGTCAAATCCATGTCGCTTTGCACGCTTTGCAATACAGCTTGTTTGAGATCTGTCATTGATGCTAAACACTTCACTTAAAAGTTCTTTTAAATTTTTCCCTTTCTGTTCAGGGATACCTTGAAAGTGTAGAACATACATTGATCTTTCAATTTGAATTCTCTCTTGCTCCACTTCCTCCAGCTTTTGTTTAATGTCTTTTGTTTTGGTTTCAACTTTCTTGATGGCTCTGTCTTATTTGCTCTTTTATCCATTCGTGTCAGCTGCTTTTGGACTCCATCCAACTTGCTGTTAATGCTGGACATCTGCTCCAGCAGGGGGCACAGTGCCTGAGCCAACATATTGGTAAAGTCTGCAGCTGCTTCCTGCATCTGGGTAGGAGTCGTTGGTAGAGGACTTCCTGTGAGAGGTTTCTTTTCCGGCGCCATTCTTCCCCCTCTACCAGACATTGTTTATACAAGAAGAATGTTTTTGAATTTAAAGTCAAAGTTCTACAATTTGAATACGCTTTGCATTATTTTTCACCTTTCGGTCTTAGGTACGGTCTCTCACAGTCAGTTTTGCTTATTTTCTTTTCGTTTGTTGTTCAGGGACCATTCAATTTCGAGGGGTGGTATCCCAAACTCTTCCGCCACCCACCGCTTATTTGATAAGTTAATGCCGTTTGCCATAGAGTCTTTAGCCGCTTTTGAAGGGTGTGAATTTTTCCCCTCCCTCCTCATTTTCTGTTATGACAATATTGACCTAAACTGCAGTAATTACAGAATGAACTAGATTGTCATCTCAAGTAGCAATAATATTTATAATCTGACTCCTTCAAGAGTTGCAATATCCCCTAACAATCTACTATTAAAAGCACATTTCACCCCAAACCATTAAAACAGTATTAATAATAGCTTTCATGAAGCTTTCAGTTGTTCAAAGCCAGAAATAAACCAAACACAAAAACTGGTTCAGGGACTTGGAAATGAAGCCATACCCAAATTTTTCCCTTCTTGTCTGCAGTAGCCATGGCACAGCATGAAGACTTCCCAGCACTAACCATGGTTGACATTAACTGGAGCTACCTTTAATAGGGATTTGCAAAGCTTCAAACCCTGGTTAAAAGCTAACCATATGTTAACCCCAGTCTGCTTGCAGGAGCTTAGAAAATGCCTTGACTTTATCAAGACTGAAGGTAGGGGGGATCAATTTTCCCCCTGAGAGAGCTTTTGCCTGGTGTTGCAACGGATTGCCTGAAAAAATAAGATGCTGACGAACAATAGAGAGACCCCAATTAACTGATAATGAAGGCCATGAAGATAAAGTTGACTAATTCCTTAGACTTCCAGAAACTGCAAGCATACCCCCAAAGGTTAAAAAACTACCTTCCATAACTTCAGCGGAAAGTTGGTTTAGGAAATGTTGGTTCATTACACTGCCGGACAAAATTACAACATATAGACAGCTACGGGGGGAAAGAAACACTTATCCAAACTACATTTGTCCAAGGATGGAAACCTTTTATTGCTTACTGTTAGAGAAAACTGTTAAACTAAAATTACTGTTTTGTGTATGGACAGATGGATCAATACAGAGAGCTTTACCTTATAGAAATTATGATATCAATACTGTAGTCTTGGAAAAGGTGGTATTTACTTCTTGCAAAAAATGTTTGCAAGGATAAAATTTCTCAAGAGGGCAGATCCCCTACACATACAAAGTATAAACAGACCAATGAGAATTAGCACTCATTATCTTTGCAAGTATCACACTTAGTCATGAACATATCCAGATTTTAATCAATATCTTTTAATATTTTGTAGTGCAGTGGTTAAGTGCGCGGAC
>NW_015196234.1:0-2129 GCF_001447785.1 Gekko japonicus | reverse complement strand
TAGATAGATAGACAGGTTGTGGACCAATACAAAAGAACATAGAATTTCTCCCTCCTTCCTCACTGAGGATCATGTCAGGCAGCCCTGGAACTAGGCATTCATCAAGAGTATCCAAGGAACACAGGAAGGCAGGGAGATACTGTGTCTGCTGACCTTGACCAGCCTGGTTGGTCTAGCTGGCAGAACTAGGAATGCAGCAAATTAATCTGGGGGTGGGAAGTGATGAAAGAGCAGGAGAATAAGGGCAAAACAAAGTCAAAAGCAAAAATGAATAAAGGGTTTCAAAAAGAAAAGAAAATGAAGTTGTACAGTTTAGAGATCTATCACCTAATTTTGATTAGTGAACAGATGGGCGCTATGACTAGTTTAGTTTACAGACTCTGAGCTTTTCATGCATATCAGGCAGCAGGAGTTGGTTGATCCTGACACCATCTTATTGTTACCTGAATCAAGATAGGGCAGACTTTTCCATGTGGTTTATATCAACTAGTACCACAAACATGACTATCCTCACTGCTTGATAAGATGAGCCATCTGTTTCTAGATAGGAGCCTCATCCTTTCTGCTGCAATTCCCTCATGACCATTCTTCAGAGCCTACATTAATGCGGTTTGTCAAAACTGCAGCAAGAACAGGCAGAGAAATAGCCTTTGAGCAAAACAACTTTGGAATCTTAAAAGCATGCTGTGTCAAATCCCTCCGAGGACACTGGTGCCTGGGGTGAACCAACACACAACTATTTTACAAAACAGTGAGAAAAACATTCTGCATAGATTTTTTTTTTTTGCATTGGCCCTAAGCCTGTCCATTAATACACTTTCATCCAAGGCCCTCTTCTGATGAAAAAAATTATTCACTGTATCAGTGAGGCTTAGCAGCCTGAGTCCAGGCCTCTTCTGTATGCTGAGACAGAAGCTTTGCTGCTACCAAAAGACGCCAGGCAACGACAGCAGTAAACATAAATAAATTAGTTATTCTTTGTTGAAGAATAAAAGAATTCCTGTGACAATACATCTGTTAGGGGAGGTAATCACAGTGATGATATCTATGATGTGGCCAATGTTTTAGAAGCTGGAGTTTATACAGGGAAGAAATGTCACCTCTCATCACTTCATTTATCAGGCTATTTATTGTCATGGGTAATGCATGCGCTGGGGTTAATTTTAGTGAGCGCTGGTGTTTAGCCTAGATTATTTCTGCTGCTGTCTCTCAGATCATCGTAAGGGAGAAAAACAGGCCTATTTTTAAAAACCCATTTGACACTGTCTGCTACAGCAACGTACGGGGTCATGCTCTTTCTTTATTTGCTCCTCTGTGAGGACAACCCATAATCCTCTATGTCCTTTGAGCAAGAGGACTCTTACTATCAATCGTTCTCCAGAAGTATGACATATTGTGAAAACAGTAGGTGCTACTCAACTGGTGTTGCTCAGAATAGCTGCACATGCATGCAGCCCTATGCATGTTTACTCTGATGTAAGGATTTAGGGTGGGTAGCTGTGTTGGTCTGCAGCAGTAGAACAACGTTTGAGTCCAGTGGCACTTCCAAGACCAACAAAGTTTTATTCTGAAAGCTTATACCCAGAATAAAACTTTGTTGGTCTTAAAGGTGTCACAGGACTCAGATAGTGTTCTGCTGCTCTGATGTAAATGCACTCTGTATTCAACGGGACTTGCTCTCAACTATGTGTGCATCCCTTGGTGATTTTCCCCCCCCCCCATTTATTGATTGCTCAATCCATGCAGAGCTGCCGGCTCTGAGCGATTTACAGTTAATCCTGAATTTCACATGGGACTAACAATGCTGGGGGTAAGGGAGGACAATATATATCATTTAAATCACACACATTTCATAGTCGACGGAGTTTGGTCGGCTGTAAGGTCCAGACGTGTTCCGGCAGCATTCCTTTTTTTCGGCGTCGCTTGATGTTGTCAGCATAGTCTCAGTCGCAGCGCACCACTGCCACCGTCTGGCCGAATGGCCTATTGCAGGCGTTTCTTCAACGCTGCATAGATCTTTCTTGGGTTTCGGATCTTAAGCGCAGACCATCCGATCAGCTAGCTAACACAACCCCCGGCTAACACAACTGCATTATTAACTCTTGACTGGTGCTCCAGCACCCAAGTCC
>NW_015196233.1:0-2127 GCF_001447785.1 Gekko japonicus | reverse complement strand
AGCACCCATTCTGTTTGTATTTCTCTAGTCACATGTTCTTTCTTCTTGTTGTAATGGTGAGGACATGGAAGGGAAATGTTAAATCATAAAATAACAATTGAAATAAAATGTGAGGAGGGTTAGAGAAGTAGACAAATAACTAGACAAATAATACTCTCAATAAATGTGAATAAATTAAATGGTCCACAAAAGAGAAAAATAATTTTTCATCAAATTAGGTAACGACAAGCGGATATAGTATGCTTGCAGGAGACTCATATTAGAAAGGATGATGGAAAATATCAAATATGTAAAAGACTAGGGGAACAGTTTGTGGCAGCAGAGAGTAAAAAGAAAAGAGGCGTAGCTACATATGTGAAGGAATATTTACATCCTGAATTAGCATATAAGTCTGAAGATGGTAGGATATTGGCTATAAAAATTCAGAGACAAGCAAAAAAGACCTTAATAGTGAACATATATGTACCAAACCAAAGTCAGGAGAGATTTTATGCTTCCCTTTGAGAGATCATCTCTAAACAAATATTTAATTATGTATAATAGGAGACTACAACACAGTTTTTGATCAGAAAGTAGATAGGAAAAGTCAAATAAATAAGTATAAATCAGGAAACGAACTCCCAAAGACCTTTTTTTTTTCAAATAGCACATGAATTTAATATAGTGGACTCATGGACAACTAAGGATATCAACACAAAAGATTTTACATATTACTTGGCAAGGCATGGGTTGTGGTCTAGAATTGACATGGCATGGATCTCAGAAGCCATGGTGAAACATTTATTAGGAGTAGAGATATTACCAAATACCTTTGCTGATCACAACCCTTTGGTCTTGATTTTACAGGATGACCAAAGAAAGAATAGATGGACTATAAATACCTGGTTATTAAAAATGATAAATTTATAAATAAAACCAAGATGGAAATTCAAGTTTTAAGTGGGATATCCAACCCAAAACACCCATTGTCGTAGTGTGGGATACATTTAAGGCATTTATACGGGGTTAGTTTATTAATCAAGAAGTGTGGATAAAAACAGAAAAGAATACAATATGAAAAATTGGAAAAGCAAATTTAAAAAGAGGAAGATAAAATGAAAGGAAATCTTTACGTGGAGATAACAAGGATTAAAATAAAAAACCTACAACATCAATTGAATGCTCTGTTGACCCAGGAAATAGCGAAGAAACTGAAATATACTAAACAATATTATTTCGACAATGCGAACAAACCAACAAGATGGTTGGCTTATAGGTTAAGAAAAGAAAGAGAGAAGTGCTATATAAAGACATTAAGAAATGAAAAAGGGGGAAAAATATACTTTACAGGATTTGAAGACCATTATTGAAACATTATATAATATTAAATGACCCAATCACGATTTTCGAGATAACAGAATCTATCAACAAACTTTTAAAAAAAGAAAACACCTTGTCCAGATGGCCGCCCAGCAGAAGTCTACCAGGTATTTGAAGAACAAATTACACTTCCATTAAAATCTTTAATCCAAAATATAGTCCAAAAAGGGAAAACTCCGGACTCATGGAATCAAGCTTTGATTACACAGGTTAATAAACAAGAAATGGAAGAAAAAGAAATTAGGAATTACAGACCTATTTCACTTTTAAATGCAGACCATAAAATATTTGCAAATATCTTAGCTAATAGATTAAAAAGAGTGCTGGTCCAAATTATACATCAGGACCAAGCAGGGATCCTACCGAAACGTCAAATTAAAAACTATTATGAACTGAGAAACAAATGGCATTTGTTTTTGTTGATGGGGAAAAGGCATTTGATAATGTAAACTGGGAATTTTTGTTACAAAAACTGTATATGGGATTGTGGTACTGAGTTTCATAAAAAGATTAGAGTTATATATAGTAGACAAACTGCCCAGATCCTTGTGAATGGAGATCTCACGCAAATGATCGAAATACAGAAAGGGACCAGACAAGGATGCCCTCTTTCCCCCTTACGTTTTATTTTTACACTAGAAACTCTAAACAATTTGGTAAGAGAAGATGACTTGATAAAAGGGCTTATAGTGAAAGGGGAAGAATTCAAGCTTCAGGCTTTTGTGGATGATTTAGTTTTTATTTTTGAAGATCATTTATCATCTATTA
>NW_015196232.1:0-2523 GCF_001447785.1 Gekko japonicus | reverse complement strand
CCATCTTGCTACCCAGTCAGGGTCCACAAGGCAGCGGACCTTAAATAAAAATAGAAATATTTGACCAATTAAAAATACAGTTAAAGTTATAAAAATATTCCAGTTAAAAACACATAAGCAAAGACTAGAAGGAGGGCCGGGAACTGTTATTTGGGGGGGATACCAGACAAAACAAGACAAGTCTCCACCTGCTGGTGAAAGACACGGGAGAAAGACAAAACTTTTGGGGCCACAACCAAAAAGACCGTTTCTCAACCCTTACCTGGATAGCCCAGGGTAGCCTGACCTTGTCAGATCTCGGAAGCTAAGCAGGGTCGGTCCTGGCTATTATTTGGACAGGAGACCTCCAAGGAATACCAGGGTCGTGACGCAGAGGCAGGCGACGGCAAACCACCTCTGAAACATCTCTTGCCTCAAAAATAAGTCTAGCTCGCCACCTAGTGGTACATAAGGCTAAAAGAGCTAGAGCTTATGGCTGCCGGACAATCTTAGGATCTCCTGGCTATTCCACACACACATTGCCCTGTGATAATTAATTCATTAGGCCATTTCTCAGGTTGCCACCCATTTAGCCCCAGCAGGGAGGTGAAATGTTTCTCAGCTGTGGACGGAGGCAGGTGCATACCACAGTCTCATCCCACCCTTAGGACATGTTTTATTCTACCCTTCCTTCAAAGTGCTCAGAACGTCACTCATGGCTCTCCCTTTCCGCCATTGTCGCTGTACAACAAACCTGTGAGGTGGATTAGGTGGAGAGATAAGAACTGGCCTTACCCAGTCCTGCTCATTACGCCACACTGGCCCTCTTCGGAGATCTCCAGGAGAGTTTATAATAAATTAAAACAAAACAAATGACTCGGGTTCAGGTGGAACACAGCCCCCAACAACGTCTGACCAAGATTGTAGAGACCCCCCCCCAAAAAAAAAGACAAATGTATTAGGTGACCTTGAGCCAATGTCTCTCTAGCCCTGCTGCTGGACCTCCTGATGGCACCTGGATTTCTGGCCCCACTGGTGGACCTCCTGGTGGCACCTGGGTTTGGGCCATGGTGTGACACAGAGTGTTGGACTGGATGGGCCGTTGGCCTGATCTAGCATGGCTTCTCTGATGTCCTTATGTGTGGGGCAGTGATAGCTCTGTATTCTTGGTGTTTAAGGAGGCAACACTTGAAGGGCTTCTGGCCCTGCTGGTAGACCTCCTGAGGGTACCTTGGCTTTGGCCACTGTGTGACACAGAGTATTGGACCAGGTGGGCCATTGGCCTGATCCAACATGGCTTCTCTTATGTTCTTATGCTTTGTATTCTTGGTGCTTTAGGGGGCAACAGAGGGAGGGCTTCTGGACTTCTGCCCATGTTGGACCTCCTTTTTTATTATTAAATTTTTTTATTTTCAGATTTACAAATCAGACATTCCATCTGTACATCTTACATATATAGTAGAGTCCTTACTCGCTAAACAAATTTTCAAGCCACTTATACACCTTTAACCATCTCTTCTCATGTACCTTCTCATTTTTATTTTTTAGTTTCAAACTCAGATTATCCATTTGTGCTAATTCTAATATCTTCCATGTTAATTCTTCTCTTGAGGGTATTATTCCAGATTTCCAATTTTTAGCCAATAATATTCGAGCAGCAGTTATTATATAAACTATTAAATAAGCTTCTTGCGCTTTATATCCCTCAGGGATTATATTTAACAGGTATATTACAGGTTTTAGTGCTAAAAATTTTTTCCAGAATTTCTTGAATTATCTTCCGTACCATTTTCCAGTAACCTTGTATTTTACTACATTTCCACCACATATGGTAGAAGGTCCCTATATTCGATTTGCACTTCCAACATAAGTTGGGCTGCCCGGAATAACATTTTGCTATTTTATCCGGGGACCAGTACCATCTGTGGAACATTTTATATACATTTTCCTTGTAAGAAATGGCTTTCATATATTTAATAGTTTTCCAAATTTTTGAGCATTGCTCCCATTCTATATTCTCTCCTACATCTTTCATCCAGGTTAACATCACAGTTTTAATTGTTTCATCTTGTTCAATGGAGGTCCACCAGCAGGTTCAATGAACGTGTATGAACCTGCTGGTGGACCTCCTGATGGCACCTGAGTTTTGACCACACAGTGTGACACAGAGTGTTGGACTGGATGGACCATTGGCTTGATCCATCATGGCTTCTCTTATGTTCCCCTCCCTCTCTCTCTCTCTCTCTCTCTCTCTCTCTCTCTCTCTCTCTCTCTCTCTCTCTCTGGCCCACCTCACAGGACTGCTGTGAGTACAAGAATGGAGGAGGGGAGAACCACATATGTGGCCCTGAGCAACTTGTAGGAAGGACATGATAAAAAGAAAAATCTGATCATTAAAAGGAAGTGCATAGAACTTCAGAATCGATCACATGTGTTGATTTTCCATTATCGTTCTCCCTCTCATTAACCTCTTGGGTTTGTTTGTTTTTTGCAGGCGAGACTGGACTTAGGTTCCGAGGAACTGACGGTCAAGTCCCCAGCGGG
>NW_015196231.1:0-1915 GCF_001447785.1 Gekko japonicus | reverse complement strand
CCCTCTTGGATCCCACTGTGATATACAATCGGGAGTATTTTAGTCGCCGATGTATCCTGTAAGATGTGATTTTTGCCCTAATTGTTTTAACGTGTTTTATTCTTATTGCACTCTTGTGCCTTAATTGTTTTAATCCTGTGTGTTTTATTGCACTGTTGTGCCTATGTAAGCCGGGGAGGGCGGGGTATAAATGAAATAAGATAAATAAATAAATAAATAACGCTCCTGTGCTTCCAAGGAGAAAGGGTGGCGTTGTTTTTTAACGTTTAACCCAAAAAGTTCAAATCCCCACTCTGTCGTGGAAGCTTCCTGAGTGGCCTCGGGCCAGTGACACACTCGGTCTGACTTAACCTTGCAGTGAGACAGAACAATGTCAGCTGCTTTGAGTTCCGGTTGGGGAGAAAGGCGGAGTATGGATGAATGGAATGAACTGAAAATTTTAGATTTGTGGGACCTGGCGTTGTTGTTTTTATTACCTGAGCTCCAAGATCCAGCAACCATGGCAAATCGCAGAATAGCTGCTCGGTCAAGGGAGCCTGTTCCCAAATGATGACTTAGGGAGGGGCGGTGGCTCAGTGGAAGAGCCTCTGCTTGGCATGCAGAGGGTCCCAGGTTCAATCCCCAGCATCTCCAGTTAAAAGGACCAGGCAGTAGGTGATGGGAAAGACCTCCGCCTGAGACCTATGAAGAAAGGTTAAAGCACTCTTTAGCCGGGAGAAACGAGGGCTGAGGGGTGACATGATCGAGGTCTGCAAGATTATGCATGGGGTAGAGCGGGTCGAGAAAGAAGTCCTTTCCTCCCTTTGTCACAAGACAAGAACTCGTGGGCACCCCATGAAATTGCTGAGCAGTCGGGTTAGAACGGATAAAAGGAAGTCCTTCTTCACCCAAAGAGTGGTTAACACATGGAATTCACTGCCACAGGAAGCGGTGGCAGCTACAAGCATGAATGGCTTCAAGTGGGAATTGGATAAACATGTGGAGCAGAGGTCCATCAGTGGCTATTAGCCACAAGGTATAGATGGGATCTCTCAGTTTGGGGCAAGTGATGCTCTGTACTCTTGGTGCTTGGGGGGGGGCAACAGTGGGAGGGCTTCCCGTGTCCTGGCCCCACTGCTGGACCTCCTGATGGCACCTGGTCTTTTTGGCCACTGTGTGACAGAGTGTTGGACTAGATGGGCCATTGGCCTGATCTAACATTGGCGTCTCTTATGTTATTAAGTTAGACCCCGGAGAGCCACTGCCAGTCTGAATAGATAATATGTTTACCTTTCAAACATTTTATTAAGATTTTCAAATCACAATCACAATCAATAAGTAAAAATAGACTAGCGACGTTGATGGACCAAGGGCCTGATATGGTATAAGGCTGTTTCATATGTCATGCGCTAAAGTAGCTTATTTTGCAAATGCTACCACCTTACAGTCAACAACTCTCTGACCGTAATATACCTGATTGCTTCAATGGTAGCACGTTCTTGCTCTTTCTCTCTTTCTTCTAAATATATTAACTGTCAAATTCTGTCTTTTCTCTTTGTGGTTGGGGCAGTTGAGTCTTGAAACCTCTGAACTGTCGTCCCCAGGTACATCGACACTGCAAACGCGCTGGAACAGGAGACGAAGCTGGGCTTGCGTGGCTTCCAAGTGTGCGATAATGTCGATCTGGAGACTATCCTGATGGAATACGAAAGCTACTACTATGTGAAATTCCGAAAGTACCCAAAGATTACCAAAAAGGCCTTAGATGCTGGTATGCAGCTCTGTTCCCCCTCAACCCTGCAGAATGTACTTTAAAAAAAATGTCACTGTCACAAGATAGATTGTTATGTTAGACTGATTGCTAATGTTTTCACTGTAAGACTGGTTTTAAATTGTGATGGACATCATTTATTGTACATTTAATTGGATACTTATT
>NW_015196230.1:0-2400 GCF_001447785.1 Gekko japonicus | reverse complement strand
CTACTGTGTTAGTTGTTGGCTCCGCCTCCCACCGCAGCCATTTTATGGTTGTGCCCCCACCCCACCCCGTGTCAGAATTCCAAATGTGCCCATAGGCTCAAAAAGGCTGGGGACCCCTCTGGTTTACACTGTAATCTAAACCGACTGACTAGGCCATTTATCCATTCATTCTGGATAAAATAGTCTTGGAGAAGACAAGATAAGAACTGAGGAAAGTTAAGTTATGAGATTTGGCTTAAAAATGGAATGATCTGTCAGAAAGGGCCGAAGAGAATGTTCTGGCTAAGCAATCCCAACAGCAGACTTCTTCCCCTTCACTGGTGCTGCCCAAGGTCTATCCATGCAGGGGACTGGGGTGGCAGAGTGGACTGTACTACTTCCACAAGCAGATGGGGGAAAGGATCACGTTTACCCTAGGGAATAAGGTTGTAACAAATCTCTGTGAAATTAAGCAAATACTACACGTGCAGTTCTACCGACGTACAAAATCTAATCCTTGAAGAGATGCTACATAATTCAATAACAACAGTTCAGGCATAAAACTGATACTTAAACCATTTCCCAGTATTTTGTGGCTCGCAGACACGGCCACCACATGTGAAACAGGGAGGCGTCAACAGATCTGCAATGCCAGCAATGTATTGTGATATGATGACGTTTAGATATTCTGCCTGGTGACTGGAAACATTGATTTGCCATTTTTACAAAATTCTCTCAATGATAAATTCACAGTAAATATAAAATCTTCTTATATACAAACAGTATGCAGAGTTGGCTTGCTGGCCCAGCTCTTTTTCCCATTCTTCTTCTTTTTAACATTGAAGGTCTATTAACAAATTACGTCTCTTCGGGCCTAACTAGTCACCAGCTTTACTGCTGTTACCTGCCCTTAGCTAGGGCAAAGAACAGTTCTAAACATGCAAGAATCATCATCGCCCACCCCTTCAATGAGAGCCCAGCGTGGTGTTTTTTCAGAATATCTACAATTCGGATTAAGTTGCCCTGTCGCAATAGTTTGAAATCAAATATATTGGTTCCTGGTTTAAACCAGCTTTGTCCCAAAAAAGGAGACATAATTTTTTTTTTGGCCCCCCAAAGGGGATTTTATTTTTTTATTACATTTTTCTAAAGATTACAAATCTACAACGAAAATGAGGGAAGGGAACTACAATTAGGGATAAAGAAAAGAAAACCCACTACTATCTAAAATCCCAAGAGAGGAGATCCTCAAAATCTCTTAAGTACAAAGTAAGTTCTAAACAGTTCTAGACCACGGTACCTGCCAATAAGTTTTCTGGCACCATGGCAACCGTAGGCATCTCACTGGGGATCGCTGCTATAGATGAACTGCTCATTGGTTCAGGCAATGCTTTAGAAGAGGGTCGCAGGCACCACTTACAGGTCTCCAGGGAACCCCTATTCAGAAGCATGGGCCTCCATCATAGGAGGATGCTTGGCCCATCCCTGTGGCAGCCATTTAATAGTGGTACCCATTACCTGCTCTCCAGATTTCAAAAGCACTCCCAGGCTTAACAAGGTTGGGGGTCCCTGGTCTTCCAAATGCTTTTCCTGGGAAAGCAGACTGGGGAAGACTGGGGTTTGTTCCGCAACAGAGCCAATGAGGAAGAGGGAACAAGGAAAGTGGGATTTAAAACTAAATCAGGACTCGGTAGGGAAGAACAGCTGGCATTATTTATTTTAGTAGAAGAAGAGGAAGAAGAGATTGGATTTATACCCCGCCCTTCGCTACCCAAAGGTGTCTCAGAGTGGCTTACAAACTCCTTTCCCTTCCCCTCCCCATAGGGCTGCCAGGTCTGGGTTGGAAAATACCTGGAGACTTTGGGGGTGGATCTGGGAGAGGGCGGGGTTTGAGGAGGGGAGGGGCCACAGCATGGTACAATGCCATAGGGTCCACCCTTCAAAGCAGGCATTTTCTCCAGGGGAGCTGATCTCTGTCAGCTGGAGATCAGTGGTAAAAGCGGGAGATCCCCAGGCCCCACCTGGAGACTGGGAACCGTACCTCCCCACAACAGACACCCTGTGAGGCCGGTGGGGCTGAGAGAGCTCTGACAGAAACTGCTCTTTTTCAAGAACAGCTCTTATCAGAACTACAGCTTGCCCAAGGTCATCCAGCCAGGTGCAAGTGGAGGAGTGGGGAATCAAACCCGGTTCTCCCAGATTAGAGTCTGTGCACTTATACCCCACTTTTCACCACAGCTTACATTGTTCTCCCCTCCTACATTTTATCCTCACAACAGCCCCTTGAAACAGCCCTGTGACTTAGGTTAAGCTCCATATGCGTGATTGCTGGTAATCCAGCAAGAATTCATAAGAGTGAGGATTCAAACATGGGTTGCCCAAATCTTAGCCTGACACACCAACCACTACACCACGTTGGTG
>NW_015196229.1:0-2346 GCF_001447785.1 Gekko japonicus | reverse complement strand
AAATTAAAATGGCGCAGGAAATCAGAACAACCACACTGGGGCTTGAATCAGGTTAACTTCCTTTTATTACAAAATAATTCCCTACATTCCCACTATGTGTAGCCCATACCAATAGATGAATAGAATGTCACAGAACAAAATAACTAGATTTCAGTCATAATTAAGCAGGTTGTGCATATAACAAAAACATCCAAATAGTGAATATAGGCCCTGGTCACATGGAGAATTTGCCGCACGAAAGGCACAAATATCGGGCGGATTTTCGGGGCGCAATCACACCGCAACATCTGGGAAGTGTAGCACACCTGTGGCCAACCCATGGCGTATCACCGAAGATGCGGAGTTAAAAAGTACCAAGGAAAGTGCACTAGTATCTAGAGAACGCATGGCACAGGCGGGCGACTGATCGCAGGAGCGCTAGTATCCTGTGGCATCTGGCGCCCGTCCACGTCCCGTTGCAAACCGGATGTTTTTCATAAGCGCATGTGCACAAACATGAAATTGAAAGCAGTACTGCTCCGTGGAACTGTCCATGGGCACAAACGCGAAATGCTTGTGTTATCGCGCCACGCTGCTTCTTTGCCACACTGCAGCATCGCCGTGTGATTGCCAGCTAACAGCCTAAGCACAGAGACTCGGGGGACCGTGTGAACTCTGCCTAACATCTTGACTTAGATGACTGATTTGTTCTTTTTGAACTTTTGGCATCAACCCAATGTATATTTGGTTAGGCTGTTGTTACATAAAGTGTTGTTTTTATTTATGCTGTGCAGCCTTCAAGGGAAAAAAACCCCAACACTTTTGTCGAGTTGAGGTGATGGAGGTTGCTTTGGCTGCAAGCTAGAAACATACTGTGTAAAGTGGTAATTCTCATGCAACCCAAAAGAGAAAGAATTGACAAATGGAAAGCTCCATCATCACCATTTTCTACAAACACTGTCAAAAATAAATGGAACTATTTCAGACTAGCACATCGCTTATCTACATATTGCTGAGAACTAAAACTAAAAATAATATAATTGCTATGGCTGGCAAGACACTTAAGAAAAAGATCCTCATGATACCTAAACGTGATTTGCTAGAGAGTTGTCATTCTCTTGCACATTCACTAACAGAGGCATCAGCTACACATGCACACATTCTCATACACCATTCCATGATGTCTGAACCACCAAGTCCTGGAGGATAATACATCATAAATAATTCAACAATACAGGAGCAAACCTGTAAAGAAAAATGTACACACACATAACACTCGCCCTTGTCTACATTCATGAAATAATGAAATCAGGAAAAACCTGGCTGATTCATTAACTTGGCAATATCTCTACAAGAGCTGAGCAAAGGTACTGTGTAGAAGGTTGAATCAGCAACAGATCTTAGCATAATTCACAAAATCAGCAAAGCTTTTCATGAACCAGGAACCGGCATTAAACACAGTGGGTTGGATACAGTGGTAAATTTCCACAAATAGAAATTACAGATGGATACAACCCTGTAGATGCTTTTCACAAATTAGCAAAGACGTGGCTGATTCATTGAATGAAATAGAGATTCTGCGTAATTCACAAGTGCATAGGAGTTTCATGAAACATGTAAATATTGCTACTTTCATGAATGAGGCAGATGTGGTATCTATGGAATAAGCAGGTTCTCAAACAGCTCCTTGATCAAATCTGGCTCTCCAAGGTACTGCAGATTTCCATGGCATACCATGAACATTCTAAAGGGAATAACATGATGACCTAAATTACTATAAACTTTTTATCAGAAGCCAGAAATTCTCTGTTGACTATTAGCGTTGAATACTGAAAGCTGTAAACAGGCATACTCACAAAGCATATTAAAGTTCACGAACACTCGGTGTTCAAAACTTTTAAGCTACCTGTTTCTATTCTGTAGTAGTAGAAGAAGAAGAGATTGGATTTATACCCCGCCCTTCACCACCCAAAGGTGTCTCAGAGCGGCTTACAAACTCCTTTCCCTTCCCCTCCCCTGTGAGGTAGGTGGGGCTGAGAGAGCTCTTGACAGAATATGCTCTTTTTCCAAGAACAGCTCTTATCAGAACTACAGCTTGCCCAAGGTCAACCAGCCAGGTGCAAGTGGAGGAGTGGGGAATCAAACCCGGTTCTCCCAGATTAGAGTCTGCGAACTTAACCACTACACCAAACTGGCTCTCGTAGTATGAAGTAATTTGTCGGCGGGGAGTTTTCAATTTGAATTAAAGGTTGGGTTCTTTTAACATTTTGAGCTGTATATGTGAGAGAATAATGGGAAAGAAATTGGTTGGGATTATAACGCGGGAAAGGATTGATTAAAGACAAATATTCCATTTCATTTATAGCT
>NW_015196228.1:0-2390 GCF_001447785.1 Gekko japonicus | reverse complement strand
GTTTACCAAAAAAAAAAAAAAAAAAACATGAGAGACAAGACAGAACCCTGAAGGTCCCTCTAGGCCAGAGGCCTAAGGGGTTGAACAGCAGTCTCTCAGCACTACTGTGGTATTTTGCTATGATTGTGTGTGTGTGTTTTATTTTTTTGTGTGTGTTTTATTTCAGTGATTTTTGTGTGTGTTTTATTTTGGTGATTTAACGTGGGGTTTTATATGAACGTTGCTGTTATGTGTGTGTTATGATTAGATGGTAACTATACCCTAGGGGATAGAGTTGACAGGTTTGTAGAGAGGAAGAAGAAGAGAGCTGAGTGGGTGAAGAGACTGAGTGAGGTGCTGTGGTGTGTCAGAGAAATCTGTGTCCTTGGTGGAAGTCATTAGCCTAAGTGCTAGGGTTGCCAGGTCCCCTCGCCATCATGGCAGGGGGATTTGGGGGGGCATTCCAGGGTAGGCAGGATGTCATTGGGCAATGTCCTGATGTGATGAATCATCTGGAAGTGACGCTGGAAGTCAGCAACATCACATGCGACGCTCCGGTTTTTGGGCAAAAACTCTACGGGGTTGGGGTTTTTTTGCTTCAAAACCATCGAGTTTGCCCAAAACCCAGAGTGTCACATGCGACATCACCCAACGATGTCCATATTTGGGGGTGGGGTTTTCCCCATCAGCCCTTCTTGCAGTCCTAGGGACTCTCAAGAGTCTTCTCCAGCACCACAGTTCAAAAGAATCTATTCTTCGGCGCTGGCAACCTTAGTAAGTGCCAGGGGAAGAAATTAAACTTTTGCGGAAGTTATTAGCCTAGGTGGCAAGTGAGGAAAGTAAGCCTTTGGTTTCAGATAAGTACAGTTCTCTCTCTCAAGTTCTTCTTGAAAGTAAGCGTTTGTGGCTTACTTTAGAGAAAGAACTTTAGAGAGAGAACTGTATCTGAAACCATTATGCTTATGAACTATATGGAAACCATTATGCTGTTATACTTCTAAATAAACTCTATGTTTAAGTGAGAATAGCTGTTTTATTTAGAGTAAAGGGTCCCTTTTTACCTCCGAGCCCCACCCACACCTTGACTGTTCTGTCATTTTAGCAAATGTAAGTAAGCCATCCTGTTCTTTGGATTCAACTAAGAAGTCTAAGGCAAGAGCCTTTGGTGGTATCAAAAAATAAGTAGGGAACATTAAGGAAGGCAAGGAGGCAGCATAGCACACATCATCTCAGAACACCGAAGAGAGGTGCCATTACAGAGCTTACAAAGAAGGGATCTCAAAAAGAAGCAAAACATTACAACCACCCTCTATAATCTGCCTTCCAGGTAAGACCGAAACTACAGCAGAAAGAAATATGGGAGCAGCAGAAGTCCAACGTGGATCAGCAGTTTTACTCTACGTGGATCGTGCGTTATCATCAACCTGGTTATCTCCTTTCCTTCAGCAGAAAGGCCCCTTTGAGCCACAATGGTATTTTCTTTCCTTTACTGATTACAATAACATCTCCACATAAGACAAAGAAAGCTCAATAAACCACTTTGATTTGTTCCTTCAGTCAAGCTTAGCACTGTTGAGTGTTGGGGGGGGGGAAGCAGCATCTGTTCGATGTGCCATGTGGACATTCATTTGTTGCACAGATGTGCCTGAGTCGAATACCTGCCCAGACTACCATGTGACTCAGAAACGCATATGTTAATGAGGACAGTAGAAAAGAGGACCCAAAAGCACCATCAATTAACCCACAATGGTTTCAATTTGAGAGGTCTGGGAGAGGAGGGTTATTTTTATATTAGGATGCTTTTAATTTGGATGAAAAATGCTTTGCCACATGTTCTGCCAGAAGTTCAAAAGGACTGGTAACAAACATTTAAGCCTTTTTTAAAAAATCAAAAAAAAATCTAGGATTGGTACTAAACCCTCATGAAGAAGTGTATGCAGTCAAAAAGCTTATCTCCTCTGAGCTGTTTCCCTTAATATGTTCCTAATTAGGAACCTATATATTGCACATTGTGACTGGCTGAACAATATGGCTGTAATTTCTTAACAGGCTTCTTTGAACTGCAAGTACGCAGGGCCAGAACGGAACCAGATCAATGGGACTGAGTGCTGGGAAATGAAGCCAGATGTGGCCCCTGGAGATCCATTTCCAGATGTTCTCCAGAAAAGGACCTGGGCTAACAGCTGGGAACATTTTTAAAAAGCTTTTAGGACATATTCCTCAGATTTTTTCATTAAGGGTGCAACCATTCCCCTCTGCACTCTCTATCTCAATCTCCACAGGATATTAGCATATTTAACAGTCAAGCCTGGGGAGGAAGAAACGCCAAGACAGTGTCATATCTGGCTAGTTTTGCACCTGCACCACAAAAAGTCAAAACACTCTTGTACAGCAGAGCTTGTTTTCAAATG
>NW_015196227.1:0-2392 GCF_001447785.1 Gekko japonicus | reverse complement strand
CTTTTAACTGGGGATTCAGGGGGGTTGAACCGGGGACTCTGCATGCATTTCTGGTGTTCCCTGTTTTGCAGACTCTCTTTTAAAACCACCATTTTATTTATGTTGTCTGCTGAAAAAGAAATTAATTGTACAGTGGTAATTAAGCACAGCTAAAACAAGGTTAACTACTCAATATTTTTGCATAGTATGTCAGTTACAGTGGACATATTATGTGGACATACTGGTATCTTTCAAATAGGTGATTTCCCCAAAGAGCGGAGTAACACATCAAAAAGATATCCCTACATCGCCACCTAGTGTTCAAGCATATATATTTACTTTGCAAACAGATAAAACCCATAAGCCAAGCAATTACTGGAGTCATGTGCAACTCTGCACTTAAGCAAACTTGAAATATATGAAAAGCTATACTTTGATGTCCTCGTTTTTATGGTGCTTAAGGTCTTCCTGTCCCAGGTCCATGAATGGACTGAGGCCCCAGGCCTGGTATGAGCCCTGGTTATAATGCCATGCCATCCACCCTCCAAAGCGGCCATTTCCTCCAGAAGTGGAATAAATGTTTTAAATAAATAAATAATAAATAAATGATTGATGTCGTCTGGAGATCAGTTGTAATTTCGGGAGACCTCTGCCCCCGTGTGGACGTTGTTAAGTTTAACAATAAGAATTCACATCACAGAAGTATACATCAAAAGAATCGCTATGAAAATGGATATGACTACACGAAAATATTTACAAGACTAATATATCAAATTGCCGTTGCATATTAGTCACAATGTCACAATAAGAAGCATGTACATCCACTGCTAACCAAACAAAAGAGAGCACAATCTCTAATTGTTGGTAACACTAATAAAAATCCCCAGGGTTATATATCTGTTGAGGCATCTTCAAAGCCTGTTCTCTGCACAGAGTTGTATGTTGGCTGAGATGATTATATTTAAGCTTGTTGCCCTGTGATGGGATTTTCTCTCTCTGCGGAAACAGAGACCCGGGTGCCGCAAGACGGAGTGAGCTCCCGTCTCTAGTTCCAGCTCCTGCCAACCTAGCAGTTCGAAAGCAAGAAATTGCAAGTAGATAAATAGGTACCACTTCAGTGGGAAGGTAACAGCGTTCCGTGTGCCTTGGTGTTTAGTCATGCCGGCCACATGACCACGGAAACGTCTTTGGACAGCACTGGCTCTTTGGCTTTGTAACGGAGATGAGCACCGCAACCCTAGAGTCGGATTCGATTGGCTTTCGAGCAAGGGAACCTTTACCTTTACTTTTACCTGTGATGCGATTTTTTTTCTCTCTGCTGAAACAGTCGTCTTTATCAGCTGGGACCATTCTCTACATATTCCCAGTGATCTCTCTTCCAAAAAGGTGGCCAGTTTGACTTTTGGAAGAGAGAACTCCATTTTATATTTTGGTGCCTAAACCTTCTGATTTAATATTTGGAACATTCTTGGAGACAAGTCTTCTGACGAAAGGAATTCAGAAACAGGATTTAAAGATCACCAGGAACCTGTAGAGATGTTAATTAGATTGCCAATCTAATTAGTGGTTTTGAATAAAGCTCTCGACAGGGAAGAAGCCACGGAGGCTGCAAGAGGAAGAAGAGGCTGTGGAGATGGTCTGTAAACTGTTCTGCTTCCCAGCTTGCAGGAGACACAACGGAGGCTTGTCAATGGCTGAGAAATACTTTCCCAGTTCAGCTTTCTTACAGTGAGTAAAAAATTTCCTCTCCAAGATCGAGATTCAAGTAAGTGACCAAACACAGGAATCGGGCAGGGCAGGGCAGGGGCGGTCAAGGCTGTCGGTGAGCTCAGCAGTGAATGGCTTGCCCTTGGGCCTCACTGTGCCTGCGCTAGCCCACCAGAGCAAGAGGAGATGGCTGGCCAACCTGGCAGGGGCTTGCCATCTTCCGCAGCCATCATGGCCTCTTGCTGCCCCGCTGGGGGACTCATCTGCTGCCTCAGGACTGCACCTTGGCCCCTCGCGTGAGCCAGCGCTGGCATTCAGGTGGGTGGGGGCTGCTCTGTTCTGGGGCTGCCTGTGAGGAAGGTACCCCTGGCTGGCATCCTCCAGGGGGCTGCAAGAGGGGGGGGAGCTCGCTGCTGGCAATGAGGGAGCTCCATTCAGGCTCCCACCCCCTCCTGGCCAACCATGAGACGTGCAGGACCCCATTCCAGATCACAGCCACTGTTTTTCAATTAATGTAGACTTGCCTTTTGGAAAGGGGCAAAGTGCCTCAGTGCCTTTTAAATTATGGAATTATGCGGATAGAATAGTGGAGCACTAGTATTAAATTAAAAGAGAAATTTTAAAAGCTAAAAAGAGGTAAGTCAACTACTTTTCACATAGGAATAAGGTAACCAAATGTTTGGTTATATACAAGGGTCATTTCGTA
>NW_015196226.1:0-2165 GCF_001447785.1 Gekko japonicus | reverse complement strand
AACATCCTATAAGGTGCTCTTGTAGCTTCGTCCTGAGTGTGACGCCACCGTCTCTCTAGCCATCTCAGCTCTCGCTTCATAACCCGCAACTCCTGGGTGAACCAGGGTGAAAGCCTAGAGCGAGAGCACAGAGGGTGCCGGGGAGCGATCTCATCGACGGCTGTGGAGATCCGACTATGCCAGTCCTCCAGAAGCTTGTCCAATGAGCCACCAGGGGCATCAAATCCCACAGAGCCATCCAGAGCCGCACTGGGTCAATCTGGCTCAGCGGGCGAGCTAAAATATGCTCACCACCTAAACAGGGTCGGGGCGGAACATTCAAACAAATGGTGGTCTGACCATGGGACTGCTGAAGCAATGACCCGGTCCACTGTTACCCCCACCGTGAAGATCAAATCGAGCATGTGCCCATCTTGGTGAGTGGGGGTTCTAGTGCCGCCATGGATGACAACAGGTCCATTGCCTGAATAGAGGCCGCGTCATCAGCATGGACATTGAAATCACCGAGGACTATCAGTCTAGGGTGTTCCAATGCCCAGCTTGATACTGTCTCCATCAGGGACGGTAGGCTATTGGCCGGTGCGTTAGTCAGTCAGAACACGAGCCAAATCGCCAAACTCTCCCCGGCCTCCCACACCAGGCTGGCACACTCAATGCCCGTGATCTTTGGCGGCAGGAGTGCCCTGAAGGAGTAAGCCTCCCAGATGAATACAGCCACTCCCCCCGCCCCCTAGTCCGCGATTGGTGGAGGACCTAGTATTCAGGCGGAACTAGTTGGGAGAGAGATACTGTCTCTCCCTCTCACACCCAGGTCTCGGTCATGCCTGCCAGGTCTACATTCTGCTCCTGCAGAAAGTCCTGAAGGACCATGGTCTTATTATTTATAGACCTGGCGTTGCACAGCGCCAGTGTCGGAGGGGGGGGTCAATATTCCTAGCCCCACTGCCAACAACCTTTGGGATGGGACGTAGGCTGTAAGGGGGCCGAGCTAAACCACTTCTCCGTCCCCTTCCCTTAACTACCTGCCTAGTCCTACCGCTATACTTTCCCCTCCCCAGGAGCACAGGAATATTTTGCCCGGTTGTCATCGACCTACTTATCTTTGAGGTACAGATGGGAATTGTGTGTGCGTGTGTGTATGCGTGCGTGCATGCTGCTATGTACCCCTCGTTCTCCCTGGCCAGCTGTCTGTAGCCCAGTCAGGAGTTTCTGGTCTAAGTGCAGACAAGCAGACAGGTGCCCTGGGTGAGATCTTTGAACACAGTTTGAGACTTCTGGAAGAAAGATTATTCACCAGAGCACAAGAATACAGGAAACTCTGTCAAAACACCACAGGATGTTACAGACCTAAGAAGAGAGGAAAAAACATGAGGCTAACTACATTGTACAAGTCACTGGTGTTACTTTGGCAATTGGCATTCCCTTCCCATGGAATGGACGTAAGCCTGCTTGAATTTTGAAACTAAGGCTGGTCAAGGCAAACTTCACTCCCCCCCCCAAATTCCCCTGTTCTTGGCTTGCACACACTTTTGTACAGTGTGACAGGCCTTTTAACCCTTCACCTCCCACTTTGACCTATCTTGAAACAGGGTTTGAGTTACTACATGTGCTTCCTTACACCTTTCTCCAATCTTACCAAGATACATGTCCCCAAAGTTTTATGCCCAACTCAGGATATCCAAATAGTCATCGGTCTTCCCCTTTCCTGGCTGGTGCGCAAATGGTCATTTCCATTGTATTCAATTGTCTCCATAAAGGAACACTCATCTCCTTTCAGCCTGAAATCTGAGGTGTTTATTGTTCTCTTCCCTGGAAAGAATGGTTTATCTGAGATCAGAGCCTCCCTGAGTGTTAATCAAGGTATCCTACATCCCTCTGTCATCACAACAACAATAACTTTGAGCCAGTAAGTAACAGACCTGTACCATTTGCAGTCAGCAGGGCTACTGCAGCCCCTCATTGGGCACCTGAATTTTCTCATGTTCAGGTGGAGGCAAAGCTGCCTGGGATAGAGGAATGCAATTTTGACCAGAAAAACAGCTGGTGGGAAGAGGGTTGTTACCTCTTCTTTTGCCGTTCCTTTGCTTTTCATAGCATTGTGGGAATGTTACATGAAACCGGGTGCACATCTAATTTGGCATTCATTTTCTAAAGCGGCAAACAAT
>NW_015196225.1:0-2167 GCF_001447785.1 Gekko japonicus | reverse complement strand
GACATTGTGACAGTCATTATTCAGTGATGGTTATGTAAGGACCAAGCAGAGGGTGATGTGAAAGACCTCAGCCTGAGACCCTGGAGAGCTGCTGCCAGTCTGAGGACACAATACTGACCATGATGGGCCAAGAGCCTGATACAGTATAAGGCAGCTTCATGTGACCTGATATTGTCAAATGACATATAATCTATGTAATCTCCTCAAAACTTATTTCGAAGAGAACTTTATTTTAAAACGTTTTTGTATAGCAATACTTTCTAACTTGCATTGGAAACAGTTTCTGAACCAGCCTATAGAAGGTCAGCATAACACCAGTATTTTACATTAACATCTCCATCTTCTGCTACACAACACATCATACAGCCCTGCACTATAGTTAGAATGAAGCAACTATGATTGATGTTTATTAAGGCAAAACTAATGAAGCATGGAAAGCAGATTTTCTTCATTTTGAAGCTAAGACATCAGAGTGAAGACTAATTATTCCACATGCAAGGAACTTGTGGTGTGGGGATTCTTGAAACATTTAGAAAGGACACTGTTACATCTGAGGATTGTACTATGTTCCTTCTGCATGTTTGGGATCACCTGCAAGTCTCTCTTTATTATATTGAATGAAGTATTTATTTCATTTTATTATTAGGTTACAATTTAGCAAATTCTTCATTGTATTAGCTTACGATTTTTCTAGCAGTTGCTGAATAGTTAAGTAGCCCCATAATCTCTCGATGAAGTTTCCAAAAATGTACTTCTGATTCCGAAATATTTCTTCTTTTTCTGTTACATTTACTTGCTCTTTAAGAGTCAAGTTGTTCATTTGCTAGGAAGGGGGAAAGGTTTCAGTTATTTGAAATTTGAATAAAAGAAGTGTATATTCTTTCACATATTTTTATACACAAACAAATCTTAAAGGAAACGACACTTTCAAATGACTTGCCATATGCCATACTCATTTATTTTCTGGATTCACAACAGAACCAACCACAAAAGACTTATCATACACTCCAGTGAAAAGTGGAGTCCAGCAAACCGTCAATATTTATCTTATAATTTTTTCAGATGATAATAGGCAAGCAAGTGCAGGGATGAAGTAACCAGAGTACTGATTCAACTAAACTAGACCTCACCTATGCAATGAAAGAGGCAACAACAGGTTTTTACACAGATGCCAATAGAAATTCCATTTCAAATCAAGCATTAAGGCAATAAAGCAGCTGTAAAAAATGTAATCCAGGCAGTTATCCTGAGCCACACTTGTGGTCCTTAACCACGAAATCTTTCAGGTCTAAAACATTCTTATACTCCTAACTAGACAGCCCCATGCAAGCTGTTTTCTTTCTGTGTGTGTGTCTTTAAAAGTTTGGTTGCATGGCTGTGATAGAGTGGTTGAGAGAGGCAAGTATGGTATCATTGGTGGTGGACAGAGAGGCTGAGGGGTTTTGGAAGTGAATCTGAGTGGATGGGTATGTGAGTCAGTCAAGAATTTCAGTTGGAAGTTGACAGTTGATAAAGACAGTTAGTTAGTTCTGAGTTTTGGTGTGTGAGAAGCAGATAGGGACAGTTGAGGTTGTCCAGAGAGAACATATTAAAGAAAGCTGAATGCTGAGTGTATACCAAAAGTACAGTAAAGTTAAGTGTTATAATAAATTGGAGTGAAACAGTGAAAATATCAGGAATTGAGATAAGTTACAAGCAAAGATCCCTGTCAGTGAGGGATAAGATTGAGTGTGAAACCAAAGCACATTACTTTACACATTACACATTACACATTTACACATTAGCACAATCCTTTACACATTACTAGTTACAATGTATCATCCCCTTATTTAGTATTTCTTTCAATAAATCCTCTTTTATTCAAGTTATACCAGCTCTGAATGAAATACTTCCTCAGGACCACATAGTTCCTCGTGAGCCTTAAACTCGGTCTACCAAACCAGTAAGAGCAACAGTAGAGCAACAGTGCAAGCATAAAAGTTTGGAAATCCTTAAAATTTCCTGGTGGCAGCAGATTCTACCCTGTTAGAGATATTAAAGAGAACTTTTAAAGTGAAACCAGTCCTCCCCAATAAGGAGGACGTCACAGGGGCACTCCGCTCTTTCAGCTTCAGTTTCCAAAGTTCAGCTCTGGGAATTGTTTTATGAAACCATCCTGCAGTCTGGC
>NW_015196224.1:0-2333 GCF_001447785.1 Gekko japonicus | reverse complement strand
GCTTTTTCTACAAAAAAAGCCCTGACTTATATTATGTACCTCATAATACGTAGAAATACAGTTGGATCCAGTGAGTTTTTTTTCACTCCATCTCTCCATTATGGTCAGGGACCGGCCTACCTGAGGGACCGCCTTTCCCCGCATGTTCCTCAGAGAGCACTGCGATCAGGATCTCAAAACCGCCTGGCCCTCCCTGGCCCAAAGGAAGTCAGGTTGATGGCAACCAGAACGAGGGCTTTTTCCTTTATAGCTCCTTCCTATTGGAACGAGCTTCCTGCCAAGATCAAAGCCCTGTGGGACTTGTCACAGTTCCGCAGGGCCGTGAAAACAGAACTTTGTAGGGGGGGCATTCCGCTAGGAGTGATGTCCTACCAGCAGCGCCCTGTGTGAACTTCGATCCAACACGACCTAGCGCGGTGGCACCGCTGAATGTGTCCCAAAACTGCACTTTATTTTTATCGCCATCAAATGAATGTTTTATATTGACTTGTCTATGTTTTTAAATGATGTATTAGTTGGTTAGACTTAGAGATGGTTAGGCAGTGTCATCGATGCAACAAACATGAAATTGAGCCAACTTCAGAGGATGACGGAAGACAGGAGGGCCTGGCGGGATCTGGTCCATGGGGTCGCGAAGAGTCGGACTCGACTGTGCGACTGAACAACAACAACAAATTTTATTCTATTACTGTAAAATGTATACTGCTTATCAGTTTTTGGAAGCCACCCTGAGCCTGCCTGGTGAGGAGGGTGGGGTAAAAGTGAAATAGATAGATAGATAGATAGATGATAGATAGATAGATGATAGATGATAGATAGATGATAGATAGATAGATAGATAGATAGATAGATAGATAGATAGATCTCTTCTGATAAGAGCTGTCTTCGAAAAAGCGCAGTTTCTGTCAAGAGCTCTCTCAGCCCCACCTACCTCACAGGGTGTCTGTTGTGGGGAGGGGAAGGGAAAGGAGATTGTAAGCCGCTCTGGGACACCTTCGGGTAGTGAAGGGCGGGGTATGAATCCAGTCTCTTCTCTTCTTGCTCATCCCCCTCCATCCGACAGCCCCCAGCTCGCACCATGTGGCTTTTGTCCGTGTCCCATGCTCCCCAGCATAGCCTCTTGTGGTGTTCAAAGAGGACTCCCTCTTCCTTTTTTCTTAACCAGTGGAAAAGCTCCCCCATCTGTGGGGAAACCAGAGTTCCCAAGTGCAGTTTATGCAGTGAGGCTAGGTGGGGTCTCAAGGGGAGGCTCTGTGGCCGATCGTTCGCTTTGCGTGCAGAACGTCCCAGGCTCATTCCCTGGCAGCCGAGGTTAAAAGGATCAGGAATTAGGTGATGTGAAAGACCTGTCCCTGAGACCCTGGAGGGCCACTGCCACTCGGGTTAGATGAATCCATCCTTAATAGACAAAGGGTCTGTCTCAGTGTCATGCAGCTTCATGTGTTCACGTGGGTCGGGGGGGGGAGTGTTACCATGATGCGAGAAACAGCAATCTGTGTCTCCTTTTTACATCCAAACCAGCTCTGGAATCTCACTACTCAGCATTTGGCATCTTTGGCAACTGCATATGAGTGGAAAAACAGAGGCTAGTGAAAGAATCCCTGAAAAGACCAAAGTAGTGCAGGCCCATAGCCAGGATTTTTTAAATTTGGGGGGCCTTTAAATAAGTCAGGGGGCACCCAGCACACACCGCTGCACACACAACCCAAGGGAGTGTATGGGTTGGATGGGAAGTCAGGGGGGCCTTGGAGGTGAGTCAGGGGGCCAGGCCCCAAGATGCCCCACTGTAGCTATGGGCCTGAAGTATTGACTTCAGTAGGGAGAGCACAGAGAGTAAGGAGAGTAGGGAGAGCACGGATCCCCACAATAGGCCTTAAGCAGTTGGTCCAGGACTCATGGCTTTGCCGGCCAGGTTGTCCAGACGGCCAGGTGGGCCTTTCACTAGGAGGGCCTCCTCATCACAGAGCAGAGACATCTTTTATCTGATCTCAGGTTGGGGGATACCTGGAGGTTTAGGGGGTGGAGCCTGGGGAGGGTGGGGTTTGGGGAAGGGAGTTCACAGCAGGGGCCCCATATGCCACAGCCTCCAGCCTCCAAGGCAGCCCTATTCTCCCGGGGAACCGATCCTTGCAGTATGGAGGTCATTTGTACAAGTGGGAGATTTCCAGGTCCTACCGGGAGGCTGGCGACCCTAATCTGAGCACAGTCTTTCCCCCATAACTTCAGACAGTGGTAGCCTAAGTGGCTGTGTGTGGGGCTGCCCTTGATGACTGCAAGTATCAGCTGATGTTGAACATGGTGACCCATCTTCTGGAATGGGTTGGCAGTAAAAA
>NW_015196223.1:0-2125 GCF_001447785.1 Gekko japonicus | reverse complement strand
GGCTTCTGCTAAGAAAACCTTGTGGTCTGGGATCTTTATATCCTTCTCATTCTTTCTTTCCCCTAGTGCTGCGCTGTTGTAAACCGCCCTGAGCCTTGCATAAATGGGGAACAGCATTCAAGAAATCTAACTGGGGGGACTGAACTATCAGTGACACAAAATAGTCAATAAGAGGACGTTGCTGTAATATCCAGGAGTTACTTCTTCATGAAGGCAGGACAACTTCTAAATTTTAATGGTACAAATAAGCTATAGACTGGCATTTCATTCTTCTGCAGAGTTAACATGTAGATAACACCGTGAAGCCTATGGAATAAAGTCTTGTGTCCCATAACTGCACCCCACTAAGAATATTTTTCCCCCTTTGGATATCACTTTCCCCTGATATTTTGCATGCCTATTGTCTATTCTGTAATAATTTAGCTTATTTTTGTCCCATCCTTCCTTCAAAGAGCTCAAGGCAGTACATATGGTACTCCTTTCCCGCATTTTATCCTCATAACAGCCCTGTGAGGCAGGTTAGGCTGAGAGTGAATGACAAGGCCAAAGTCACCCAACAAGCTTCCAGGAAGAGTGGTGGGTTGAATATGTTGAATTCAGTGGACTTAGAAGTGTGTACCTCTGCTTAGGTTTGTGGGTTTCTCACATCCTAGCCAGATACTATAACTACTACCCCAAGTAGGGATACCATTTCCCAAGGGGGGCAGGGGATTCCCTGCTTTTGTGGGCTCCTGCCTACCGGCGGCCAGCTAGCCAAGAGGAGAAAATTCTCCCACCCCCGATGCTATGCAGCACATCACCCAGAAGTCGCCCCCAACCAATGCGATGTGGGGGCCAATGCTCTGCTTTTGGGCAAAACTCTATGGTTTGAGGCCATTTTAACCACAGAGTTTTACCCAAAAAGCAGAGTGTTACCCCTGATGTTGCCGACACACTGATGTCACTTCTGGGTGATGTCTGTCAGCACATTGTGTGACATCCCCATCCACCCCCAGAATGCCCTCCACACCAGTGCAATGAAGGGCCTGAAAACCCTAACCCTAAGTTGTCTCTCTTTCAAATAGCTTTGGTCTATAGCTCACACTTATTGCTGTGTAACCTTTTGTTGAGTTTTGAGTTTTTCCCTCATCCACCTAAATACAAAAACAGACCTCCTGTTTCCCAAGTGGGTTGTTACTTTCTTAAGATGCTCTACCATCACAACTCATTGCTATGCTAAATGCATGTAAAATACCTGCATTTCTTTCGTGTTCACTGGAAGAGCCCAGGTAGTTATACCAAGCTGAATATTATTGGAGCAGCAGCATCATGTGAGTCAGGCAAAGCAAAGTAACGAAAATAACACTCTCCGCAAGTTGTGTGGTCCGAAATGAGCCCTCTTTTCCTCCATCTCCCCCTTTTAACTGATACTCAGCTGCCTTCAGCATTCTTTGCCTCTTAAACTACACTCAGTTCACATCAAACTCATGTGGAATTTTCTTTTACTAACAAAACAATATTTTCCTGCATACCTAGGGAGTCCCCTGGCTTTCCGGCACTCTTACCTTATCTGTGGGTGGCCCTGTTTCACTTCCTTGCTGATAGTCACTTCACCATGAAGTTCATTGTTAGAGGGAATGATTAAAGTTTTAAGGTTTTTTAAAAAGCTTTGTCTCCTTAAAGTATTTATTTCCTTCCACTTCAGACTGTGCTCCCAAACAGCCATTCATGCAGTTGGCTGTGGCAAGCAAGATTTGCCTCCAAGGCACCCAGGCAGGGAAGCTTTTGTAAACCAGAAGAGAGCTGGCTGTGTTTTCCCGTGGCTGTCAATGTGTCACAAATGACAAACCCAGCTCCGCATTTGCAAACCCAGCTAGTCCTAAAAGGAAGGGTGAGGAGCTTTTAGGAACTTATCTGCAAGAAAGCTGTGAACCAGGGCTATCAACCAACGGAAGATATTTTAAGTCACATATCATATGAGTATATCCATTACCTCTGCAAAAGAATAAAGGGGGCAATTATTGGCTTTGTTCTTGAATAAGAGGTCCTTGTATAACTGTAGGACCTCTCAAAACAGGCCTACCCCTTCTGTGTGGGAGAAAAAGAGAAATATCTCTTCTACCTGTAGTATGAATGGGAATATAAA
>NW_015196222.1:0-2202 GCF_001447785.1 Gekko japonicus | reverse complement strand
GGGGGAAATAAATGTCTGGGAGACCCTGCTATTTAGTACTCTCCTTCAGCATACTGTCAGCTCTTTAAAAGACTGTCAAGCGCTCCGAGGGCATTCTGAGTCCTCATCATGCTCTTTTGGGAGGTGTCCTATTCTTTTTTTGGTATTTTTGCATTTTGTGTGTGTGCGTGTATGTCCTATTTCTTTTTAAATGTACAAACTTTTTTTTTGTGTGTGCTAAGAGAGTCCCACGCTTATTCAGAAACTCTGAACCTTGTCTATGAATGGGTTGCTTTTGCTGGCTTTATGAGAAACTTGCAGCAGTCCAGTTTGCTGTTAGACAGAGATGAAAAAGTGTTAGGCTTCCCCCCAGAGCTGTAGATATTTAAATTTAAAACAGTATCTATCATTATAGTTTGCTGAGAGTGTGTCCAAGGTCTGTTCCTCCATTTGGTCTGATCTGTGACTCCTCTGGGCTGTCTCTGTACCGTATTTTCCGGGGTATAAGACGACTGGGTGTATAAGACGACCCCCCCACTTTTCCAGTTAAAATATAGAGTTAGGGGGTTGGAGCACCCTCTCTATGTAGCAAGGCTGAAGAGTCTGGGACTTTTCAGTGTAGAAAAGAGATGACTTAAGGAGGGATATGATGGAGGTTGATAAAATTATGATGGGGTGGAGAGAGCTGACAAAGTGAAATTTTTCTCCCAATGTACTAGAACTCATGAGCATTCAATGAAGCTGATGGGCAGTATGTTCAGGATGGACAAAAGGAAATACCACTTTACAGTGAGTGATTAAAATGTGGCCAGGACACTAGAAGCCCTTTCACGCACCACCACCCCCAAGCACCAAGAATACAGAGCATCCCTTGGCCGAAGCAGCGGGGGGGGGGGAGATGTTCCGATCTGCTGAGGCAGGCAGGGGGGGGGGAGAGAGAGATCTTCTCGGGGCGTGCTTTTTATTTTATAATCATTCCACGTCCCCCATACACAAACTGCCAATGCCGGTACTGAATTTCCCACCTCTGATCACAGCTGGTGGTGGCCTGCATAACATCCCTTTATCTTCCCATTAAGCCCGTGGGGAGGTTAGTCTGAATGAACCAGTTCAGAACTTACTTACTTCCACCTTTCAAAAACAGTATATTTTCCTTCTTTCCTCGAGATTCCCTGGCAAATCTATTTCTGTCTCCACATATATTTTACTTACAAAACTTCCCTACCAACCCGGCTTCCTGCTCAGACTTTCAATAGTAAACGACAGGAAAGTGCAAAGAACTCCACTCTGTTCTCCTGTCTGGCAGTCCTCTTTCCCCCGTTTGTTTTGGAAACCCAGCAGCCGAGGCTACAATTGGCACTCCACTGATCAGTCCTGTGCTAAAAACCAAAGGAGCAGCACGAAATCTGAAGTATTAAACCCATTTCTGTTATGTTGGCACTCTCGGTAACTCCCTCCCCCATCTGTTTCTGAAAACGCCGCCTTCAAAAATCAGGTGCACGCGAGATAAGGGCGAAAAAGCAGAGGTGGGGTGCTGGTTTGTTTAAGGTCGTCTGACTGCAGCTGTTGTAAAGGAGGAATGCTTTGTCTCCTCAGTGGCATGAAATCCCACTTCAGGCTACTGTACTGAAAGTCTCTGAACCGAGTTTATCCAGCTAGGCAAAAACTTCCAATACCACCTGCAGCCTAGTTTCCCTTCTCCAGGCACAACAATGACCCAGTGATTTCATTTCTCCCTGCAACTGAAACGGCCTCGTTCTGAGGCAGAAATCAAAGCTCTCCCCGGGTGCTATTAATCCCCGGGAAACAACCCTCTTCGGTCTTTTCGTCTCCATGGCGGCTATGCACACCGACCTTCAGAGGGGGCAGGCACATGGACATCCCCAGGGCAGTAAAGGCAAACGGGAGTCTCTTGGCCCCGGGAAGACTAAGCGGGCTGCTTGAAGTTTCAGCGGAGGCGGCGGCGGGCTTCTCCAGCAGATGCCTGGCGCACAGGGCACGTAGGGAGCGCTCCCCCTTGGTGCGGAAGCCCGTGCAGCAGCATGGAGTGGGAATTCAACTTGCTGCTTCTTGCTCTTCCTCCTGCTCTTCGGAGTCATCAAGCAGCTGAAAAACACTGCTGGAAGGAAACCTTGTGCTTAAATCGGGTAGCCGTGTGTGTCTGTGTGTACCTAAAAAAGATTTTCTAAATACCTTTTTTTTTAAGTACCGTAATTACCGGAG
>NW_015196221.1:0-2203 GCF_001447785.1 Gekko japonicus | reverse complement strand
AATCTCTCCCTTAGGAAAGGCAAGGACTATTAAAAGAGGTTCTGGTGGCATATGGAACCTGAAGAGGGTTTAGCCTACCTCTTGGGTTGTTGTTTAATGTACTGTAAAAATACAGGATTACTGTACTGGACTGGCCTGGGTGGGTAAATCCTGGACTGGCCTGGGTGGGTAAATCCTGTACAATAGAGTTTCCAGCTCTGGGTTGGGAAATTACTGGATACTTGGGGCAGAGCCTGGGGAGGGTGGGGTACAGGAAGGGGGAGGGACCACGGGGTGTAGAATGCCATACAGTCCTCCCTCCAAGGCAGCTATTTTCTTTAGGGAAACTGATCTCTGTAGGCTGGAGATCAGCTGTAATTCCAGCAGTATCACCTTTGGGACCAACAGTTTTATTCAACTTTTTCTCTCTCTTTAAAATGCTAATAAAAGCACGGGGAGCCCAGTATCAAAGAGTGAGACTGCACAGAGGTTGAAGGGTTAAATCTCATCTCCACTCCCCAGTCTAAATCACGACCAAGTGTAACACTTGTTGCATCTCTTTTGGCCCCAAGGGATCTTGGATTCTTTTTTAAAAAAAATATTTTAACTTTTTAAGGGAATACAGAATAAAGAAAAAGAATTAAAGGTATGATTGCAAAAACAGAATACAGAGGGCAGTTTTGCAGATATTAAGGACAATCCTTGATTAAAATACAGGTGTATATAAAACGAATATACAAGATGGTAGCTTAAAGAACCACTATAACAACCTACTCAACTTATTTTACCATTTTCTCATAATATGTTATCACACACAGTGACAGTTCCCATCTACAAAAAAGGTGATTCAACTGACCCAAACAGTTACTGACCAATAAGTTTACTATCAGTGGTGGGCTAACTATACGCTTCTTTGCTTCATAAGAAGTTACTTATTTGGATGGAACATGAAGCCATATTGGGTCAAGAGCAAGCTGGATTCCATAGAGATGCCAGTGCAGTTGACCAATGCCACACTCTCCAATTTATTGTAGATAAGCATACCAGCATGTTAGCTGTTGCCTTCATAGATCTCAGCGCAGCCTTTGACTCAGTGCCTAGACAAAGACTACGGGATAAACTGAGCAAACCTATGGACAAGCACCTCCTCTTCCTGATTCAACAATTATACACTCAGTCTACTGCTAAGGTGAGATGTGGTCCTGCTGGCGAACTGACCAGGGATATTCCACTGAACAGAGGAGTTAAGCAAGGATACATCCTTGCTCTGCTGCTATTCAATTTATACCTTAATGACTTAACATCTTATATATCTGGAAATGAATTTCATCCACCTTGCCTGGCCCATGTTAAATTACCCTGTCTCTTATATGTGGATGATATTGCCATTTTGTCAAGATCTGTGGTTGGCCTATGCAAGCTCATAGGTTCCTTCTCATAATATTGTTCCAGGGAGGGCTTAGTTGTTAATGTTGCTGAGTTTAAGATTCTTCTTTTTAGTAAAAAATGGAAGATAAAGAAGTATAAGTGGTAGGGGCAGGTCAATCTATGGAGCAAATAGAGCATTTTAGATATTTAGGAACCATCTTCCAAGCAAATCTTTCCTGGAAGGTGCACTTGAACTCTGCCGTTAGAACCTCTATGAGTACTGGGAAGGCCATCTCAAGATTTTATTATTCCATGGGTGGCCAATATGTTCCTGCGGCAGTCAAAGTATTCAACGCTAAAGTTGCTGGGTGTTGGGACACACCACTATTGGGTCTCGACTGCCAACCAATCACGAAGCCAACAGCGGGCACAGGGATGCCCCTGAGCCCTGACTCCCCCGCTTCCCCTCACTTACCAAGCTGGGAGGGAGCAGGCCATCCAACACCAATGACCTGATGACAACCCGGGCCCCTGGAGATGAAAGAGGCAGGGACGGGGCCGCAGTCCTCCTGGTGGCAGGAGATTATGAGGGAGCAGCAGCCAGCAACTGGCATGATAGTGCAGGTGTCAGCTATGCTGCCATGGGGGTGGGGAGGTTGGTTGTCTTCTGATTGCCTTTACATTCCTTCTGTGTTTCTTTGCTGCTACAATGCTTATCTCTAAGTATTGCAGGTGGGGATGTTGATGTCTGGTTTTACTTGGGAACCGTGAGAGAGTGTTTTGTTCCCAGCTTCAGCACTAAACGGCCGAAGCTCATTCTCTCACGAGCGGGAGGGTGGCTCATTGGCCAGGGCAG
>NW_015196220.1:0-2440 GCF_001447785.1 Gekko japonicus | reverse complement strand
GTCTGATTCAGTACAAGGAAGCTTCATGTTTCCATGTGTTGTTAGGACAAATGTATTCATTTTCAGTTTACAAATGAAATTAAAGACAAGTTCCAGGCTAAAGAAAATTTAATGAAACTCAAAGAAGTGGAGTCCCCCCTTACCTGAGTTGCCACTGAAGTTTGAAACCTTCAAAATTCTTTTCTTAGACAAACATTGGTAGGAGAAGTCTCTGAAAGGGACTGTTAAAGGTTCTGTCTCCATTTGCAAGGCTCGAACAACTGGAGCCTGCCTTTCGAAACGTGGAGGAAACCTTATCCAAGCAAAGGCAGAGCTGAGCCACCAAAGCAAAAAACACGCCAGGGCAAAGTGACACCAAAGCCACAGAATTCTTCCCTCGACCACCCCGAACACACACAAGGGCATGGGTAAGCAAACACAAGCCTTGCTTGTCATGCCAAATGTCTCCCTCTGCTCTGACTTGGGTTTTTTTGCATTTGGTTCCCAGCCCCACTTTAATTTGGACAGGCTTAACATATAAACTTGGATTTTTTTTAAAAAAAATGAGTTCACAGAAACAAAACATTGGTTCTGTTCAGATGGGCAGCTAATCCCGCTATTAGCCCGGCTCTAATTTGATCCTGATCTTTTTAATCCTTTGTTACACAACCAGACAGCCCCCCCCCCCAGTGAATCGTCTTACCACGTGCTGCCTCTGCTGTGGATTGTCTAGATGGCGTCCACGGAATGAGGTGCACGTGGGGCTTTAAAAAAACACAAAAGTTTGCGCATGTGCACAGGCATGATATTGCGGCCTTGTTTATCTGTGCATGTGCAGAATCAAGATTTTTTAAAAATGGCACTCGTTCGGGATGGTCTGATGTCAATTGCGTGCTGGAATGATCAGACGGGGGAAGGTCCGTGATTGGCCCATTGGGAACCAAAAACTCCAGATTTTAACTAGTACCTTTTTAGTAGAGCTACGAAGCATGGCAAAACAAGATGCTCACGAAAGACCTCTCCCTGAGACCCTGGAGAGCCACTGCCAGCCTGCTTACCATGCAGGGGCAAGTCTAAGCCCACCACTTCAACCCACAGCCCTGGCAACAAATAGGCAGCATGGTCTACCAAAAACCAAAGATCAGACCCAAAATTCCCACTTACAAGCAGACAGGACAGTCAGAGGTGAATCGAATTAGCAGAGTCACAAATAACATCTCTCACTTGGTTGGAATGGTACTGTTTAATTTCTTTGCTCTTATCTTTCTAGCAGCCAAGGCAAAGAGAGCCAATCTTGCGCCCTTCTTAGTGAGCATCTACTCTCCCCAAATTTTGTGTTTCTCGGTCCAGGGGTTTGGCCTGGGTGTTAATTTTATTGTGAGGGGATTTTCTTTTATATATATAGACTAGGAAAAAGGCCCATTATGGAAATAAATACAACGACCTCTAGAAAGAGGCTCTGGGCGGGTGTCCCGGCCTTGGACACTCAGTGTCAATTTGTTGTGGCGACCTCAGCAGGGTATAATGACACTGAGTCCACCATTTTCTCCAGAGGAACTGATCTCTGCTACTTAAAGAACAGTTGTAGTTTTGAGTGATCTCCAGCCCTCACCTGGAGATTGGCAATGATTGTTCCCCAGAAGGGAATGGTTGGTTTGGAGGGTGGAGTCTATGGCTTTGTAGCTGTCCGAGGTCCCATGCCTCCTGAAACCTCACCCTCTCCAGGCTTCATCCCTCACATCTCCAGGAATTTCCCACCTGGAGTTGGCAACCCTATTTCCTTCACAGCCAATCATCAACCTACCTTTATTTCCCCCTCACTCTTCAGCTTTCCACCCCCCACACACCTGAAGCCTCTCCAGTGCTCTGAAGCCCTGACTGCTACGTCACATTGGCTGTCATACGGGGGCCACCTCAGCAGCATATAAGGATACAGAGCCCACCATTTTCTCCAAGGGAACTGATCTCTGCCATCTGGAAAGCAGTTGTAATTCTGAGTGATCTCCAGCCCTCACCTGGAGATTGGACACATTTTACCTCAGAACAGCAAACTGTTTAGAATGTTAGAGGCAAAAGCCAATCAAGTCGCATATGCAAACGACCTCTGTGTTCCGAGGCAAAGGCCAATGAGGCTGCATATGCAAATAACCTCTGTGTTCTGACTGGCTATGGGGGGGAGAGGAACAGCAAAATGTTTAGAACGTTGGAGGCAGGACTAAGGCAAAGCAGCCAGTGGATAGGGAGACCCTCTGAATGACAGATCAGAGAGTGAACTGATTTTGGAGCGTGTGGAATGTTCTAGAGAAGTGCCACCACCATTCGGCTTTTATTTATAAGGGAGATGTGTTTTATGTGAGGCATCGTGTATACAGGGCTGGTTGTTTAAATTCTGTTCATAAGAACATAAGAAGTGCCCAAATGGGTCAAATCAATGATCTATCTAGTCCAGCATCTTGTCTCA
>NW_015196219.1:0-2254 GCF_001447785.1 Gekko japonicus | reverse complement strand
TGCTTTCGACAGTGAGTTAATGAATGGTATGAGGGATGGTGTTTGGTTTTTCAAATACATACAGCACTTAAATGTGAAATGTCTCTTCTAAGCCATTTGCTGTAATCTGAGTAGTCTGAAAAACTTTGAAGCACTGAATTCCTTTGATGATTAACAATCCTGCAACAGTCTGAATGTCTGGAAAGAGGACCCATTTGTTCTCCTCATGCCGTTCTCCCTAATAAAATGGTAGCTAAGAGGTGGAAACTCTGAGAACATGTGATTCTTGCCAATATAAGGTTTGGTCCATGCGGATGGCTCACTTGCTAAACACCACCACACGACGTGCCAAGAGTATTTCCTCTCTTTTACTGCATAATAAAACTGCATCACTTTCCCACCCACCCCCACAGAACACCTTTAAAATACTTAAAATGTTTGTGATCAGTAGATCATCTTGGAGGCACATGAAAATGTTCAGTTCTCGAAGGTGGCCAAATTGCCAAAAGCTGGTTAAAAATAGGCCTTCCCTGTAATATTATCCGCCATATACAATTTTAAGTACCTTGGAGAACACTGTACTAAGTGTAGGGTCAATACTCTTGGCATTTACTGACGAGACTGGTAATGAATAAATGGACTGACTCAACTGCAATATGTTACTTTACTTTGCAACAGCCTCACTTATACTTTAAAATGGATGCCACGTCAGGCCCCCAAACAGGCTGCCTACCTCCCCCCCCCATCAGCCAAATCTCCAATCCAGTAAAGAGTTTTGCACATGGAAGCCACACAATAAACACTTGCATATATGGGAGTTACTTAATAGACTGCCAGTTAAAGAACCAACTGGGTAATGGATTGTTATACGGATAGCTGTACCCTTGCCCAGTCTCAAATGAAGCCCTTAAGTTCTTAAATTGCTGCTGAAGAAACAGAGCTGCCTACTGGCACAGTTTTGTCAGGCTAATGCTCAAGTTAGATCTGAACAAATTGAAATCATCTGGATGCGTTGGCAAAAGTAAAAAAGCTGACTTTATAACTCCTTCTTCCAACAGAGCAAACAGGCCACAACAGTGGGCAATGTGGGTGGCCTTGCCCAGCTTGACATATGACACTGTTGGAAAGGAAGGCTCTATGAAATCACAAAACCATGATTTCACTATGATCAGGTTTACAATGGTTTCACTGTGGAACAAGACAGGCAACCGCCTGTACAGGGAAGGGGGGGATTGAGGGGGCTGGAAGGGGTAGTGATGACAGTGTGGTATGAGTCATCTTTGCAAGCAGAATTAGAATTCTAATGTACAGAATTTTTAGATTGGATCATCTAATCCTAATCATCAATATGTATACCTATTTCAGATTTTTAAAGAACCAAATCAATGTCTTAATGAGTGCATGTGTAGATGCCAACTGAAGAAGAGGCTGAATCGTTTATTTTTTATTATGGTGAAAGTTAAACTTAGGCTGTTATAATGTATTCCAAGCAAACAACATATTCATTTACATGCAATGCTTTTTATTATTTACTAGGAATAAGGCCTGTTGTGGAAATAAATACAACGAGCTCTAGAAAGAGGCTTTGGGAGAGTGCCAAGGCCTTGGGCACTCAGCGTCAATGTGATGTGGCGACCTCAGGAGGGTATAATGACACTGAGTCCACCATTTTCTCCAGAGGAACTGGTCTCTGCTACCTGAAGAACAGTTGTAATTTTGAGTGATCTCCAGCCCTCACCTAGAGATTGGCAACAATTGTTACCCATAAAGAAATGGCTGGTTTGGAGAGTGGAGTCTATGGCCTGTCTCAGGTCCCACCCCTCCTCAAATCTCAACCTCTCCAGGCTCCACCCCTCAAATATGCATGGATTTCCCAACCTTTGGGATTTGGCAACCCTATCTCCTTCCCAGCCAAGCATCAACCTGCCATTATCTGCCCCTCTGATTTCAGCTTTGCATCTCACCCCCCCTCCCTCCTGGAGATCTGTTGTAATTCTGAGTGATTTCCACCCCTCTCCTGAGATTGGCAACAGTGGTTCCCCAGAAGAGAATGGCTGATTGGGAGGGTGGAGTCTATGGCATTTTACCTGTCTGAGGTCTGAAGTTCCACCCCTCCTCAAACCTCACCCTCTTCAGGTTCCATCCCTCAAATCTCCAGGAATCCTTCCCAGCCAATAATCAACCTAGAAGAGTGCCTCCTCCTTGGATGGGCTGCATTGTATTGATGCCACTCCACCCATTGGGAAAGTCCCTGTTTTCCCATGCTTTTTGGCCT
>NW_015196218.1:0-2240 GCF_001447785.1 Gekko japonicus | reverse complement strand
CAAAAACAAAGCGTTCTCTCTTTCTTCGAGATGATTGCTTTCATTCATGTGCAAATGCCAGTGGATTTTCTACCATTAATCAACCAAAATCCATACGATTGATAATCTCAGAGCCTTTTAATTGGGCGACCAACATCGTTATCGCCAGATCTGACGGCTCTGCTTAGCTTTGAATTTTTGAAAAGGTTTCCGTTCAGCCGCATGAAAAAAAATGTGGTCGTTTGCGGCCTCTAAATATTAAAAAGGCGTTTGGGTGGTGTCAAAAGCATTCGCCACTTGCTGTGTTCGTTGCACAGGAGGATAAATGAAAAGAAGAAGACAGGTTTCTTTAGCAATCGTAATAGAGGACCGACGAGAAATGGACTTTACTCCTGAGAACATTTTCGGCATAGCAACAAGCTAATTAGTTCCTGGTCTCTTCTGGTTAGCTTTGAATCGGCACACATCGGATGAGGGACCGCCTTTACCCATGCGACCTCCCGGAGAGCACTGAGGTCGGGGACCCAAAACCAACTGACTCTCCCCAGTCCAAAAGATGCCAGATTGGCCACCACCAGATCTAGGGCCTTCTCAGTGGCGGCTCCACACTGGTGGATTGAGCTCCTGGAAGACATCAGGGCCCTGCGGGACCTTTTACAGATCCGCAGGGCCTGTAAAACAGAGCTCTTCCACCAGTCTTTTGATTAGGAGCCGCCACTGATGAATGAGCTACTGAAATCATCTATTACAACCCGCATGCTACCGGCACTCTACTGGGGATACTGGTCTAGTCATACTGGACCATCTTACAATGATGGCCATCCACAGTTTGCTATTGTACTTAATCTGCACATAGGCCCCGGTCACACGGGCCGGATAACACAGGGGGGAGGCGTGGCTCTTTGCGCCGGCGCAATTAGACCCGCCAGAACACAATCAGACGCAACGGCGGCACATTGGTCCACCAGGGGGTGCACATCAAGGAGGACAGCCGGGGGGGGGGGAGCCGCACGCCGGTGCAATCACACGGAACGATTCCGTCAGCAGCCCGTGGCAAACCATTTTCTAGTACAGTTGTTGAGATACTTTTTAACTGCGCAGCTTCGGCGGCACGCCACGGGTTGGCCACGGGTGCGCTACGCTTGCCAGATGTTGCGGTGTGATCACGCCCTGAAAATCTGCCCGGCATTCGTGGCTCTCCCGTGGAAAATTCGGCGTGTGAACGGGGCCTTTATATATTATTGTCGCATTTTATCTGTGTCTTGTTGTAATTTTAACTCAGTTGTTCGCCGCCTTGAGCCTGCTTGTCTGTCAAGGTGGGATATAAATAGAAATAAATAAATTGTTCTATCAGGATCTCCAGTATCCCAAGCGGGCCCATCACTGGTGATCCCTGGCCCTAGGGAGGTCCGGCTGTCTTCGACTAGGGACAGGGTCTTCTAGTTCCCGGCCCCAACCTGTTGGAACTCTGTGACGAACAACATCAGGGCCCTGCGGGATCTGATGCAATTCCACAGGGCCTCTAAGGCAGATATGTTCTGTTAGGCTTTCAGCTCAGGGGAGTAGCAGTTAGGACTGGCACCCTCTTTTTCTTCCTGTGACCCCCACGTGCCCTGCCCTACCCTGCTGCGCAGATGGCACTGTAGCCAGCAAAAGGAGTTTATTTCGCCATCTGGACTCGTTAATTTATTGATTTATTGTGATAATTTTATGCCGACTGTATTTTTAACCACTTTTAAGGTTGTAAATCACCCAGCGCCTGCTTGCAGGACGAAAATACATAAATAGAAATAAAATAAAAAGCAGTGGTCACTTTTTCCTGGAACAGCTCCTCTTTCTTTACAACAATCCGTAACCGGTAGACATTCCTACAGAAAACTGCATACCTTAAACTCTTTTTTAAAAAAAACAAAAAAACCTGCCAACTTTATTTCAATTATTACATATTTGCATTCAGCAAAGAAAACCATGACTGATTTTTTTTATTTATTTAAAAGAAAGGAGGAGTGAATGCTTCAATTCGGAATATAAATCTTGAAACCTTGTCTGGAAATATCAGCATTTCAGTCTCCAGAGTATTGGTTAACACTTTGCATCCCTAGTGACATGAGAACTTTTTTTTTAATAAGAATTTTTTATTTTATATCAAACAGATGAAAAACAAACATAAATATATATAAATTGGGGATTCCATAGACATCTCTGTTGTATCTATTTTACTACCTCCTACATTGTCTATGGTGCTGGAGAAGACTCTTGAG
>NW_015196217.1:0-2443 GCF_001447785.1 Gekko japonicus | reverse complement strand
GTGTTTGGGTGTGGGGATTGTTGCACATAGAAGCCGGCCTGCAAGCCAGTAATTTTCATCTTGTTCTTTCCTGAGATAAAGTAGGAGAGCTGAAATCACAGGTGAGTCTCAGTACTTTTCAGGGGCAGCGCCTGGGGAAGGCAGAGCTTAGGGAACGGAGAAAATTCAATGGGGACGCGACCAATGTTCCCTCTAAGCCGTGGAGTCTTGTGAGCAAAAATTCTACTTTATGAGCTCCTGGCATTAAAGTGGTGAGCGAGCAATTTGGGTACTGCATAAATCAGTTTGCTCTAAAGCCACGCCACTCCAGAGAATCCAGCTTTTGCATCACACCATTCAGATTTGATCCTCAAGCACAGAGCCGGTTTGGTGTATGGGTTCGGAGCGTGGACTCTAAGCTGGGAGAACCGGGTTTGATTCTGAGCTAGGACAAAAATGTGTGAGCCAGAGGCTAAAAAACTGTGAGCTAGCTCACACTAACTCAGCTTAGAGGGAACACTGGACCCGGCGACACTCCGTGACTTCAATTTCTGCTAGTATTTATGGCATGCCACGGCGTCATCAGCCCTGTAAAGTTGCCCTTTCTTCCAGGAGAACTCCAGGTTCCACCTGGGGCTTGACAACCCTGGATTCCCATGTCGGTAGCCACCCGCGTTGCAATGACGTTGCTGACCCCGGGGGCCGAAAAGGCTTCTAGAAGCAGGCGAGGAGAGTCCTGAAAAGCTTCCCAGGTCCAAGGGGGGCAGCAGGGAGGGGGGGGATATGCCTGGCAGTAGAAGGAGTGTCGTAAGTGTGTGTGTGTGTGTGTGTTGCGTGCAAAGTCAATGCAGTCTGGTCCCTGTGTGGTCCAGAGTGGGGGTAGCGTGTGTGGTCCTCCTCCAGCCCTGCTCATCTGTTCAAAGGCTGCTAACTGCCTGCCGAATGACCACGCTTGTTTACTTTAGCTCTGTAAGCACCAACAGAGCTCGCAGTGCTGTCTTCCACCAGCTGGGCTGACTCAGGACCCCAAAGTGAGGCAGGGAGAGAGAGAGAGAGCGAGAGAGAGCGCTGTGTGAAGCCGAGTGAGAGAGAGAGAGAAGAGATGCAGGGCAGGGAGGATTCTGCAAACCGACTGCGGCATAAATCACAGTGGACAATTTATAGGCCTTTCTCTCCCTCTTCCATCCTTCTCCCCCCCTCCCCCCCCAATTCCCTCTCTCCAACAGACCAGGCTTGTAAATTTTCAGTCCGTGAGTGCTGGCAGAAAGCGTTTTCTTGTTCCTGACAGTGGCAATAAAAATATGCAGATGGATACAGTGATGGAGGGAGGAGGGTGGGTTTTTTTGGGGGGGGAATGATGTATCTGGGGATCGTCTGGTTCTCCGGGGTGGGCATTTTGCTGCATGGGCGTGTTGCATTGTGTGGGGGTCACGTAGGAAGACCTGGTTGAGTGTGCCGCTGTCATAGTCTGGTGATAACGGTGTGTGTGTGTGTGTCTGCAGATTTTGTGGCGTGCATCTATGGTGCTGTTTTATTGGTCATAGCTATGGCCGAGTGACGGAGCACCTGTTTGGTGAGCGCGAGGTTTTGGGTTCGAATGGTAGCAGGTGGAGAGCCTTGCATAGCTTAGACTAAGTTCGATGGGCCCTGGCCTGGATGGTGCAGGTTAGCCTGATCTTGCAAGACCTTAGAAGCTAAGCAAGGTAGGCTCTGGTTAGTAATTGAATGAGAGACTGTTGGGTGATAGTGAGATATTGAAAAAATGGTATTTAGCAGAGATAATATAGCCCAGCAGAGCCTGAGTAAAATAATTCAGACTGAGAGTCCATGTGTGATTAAAATATAAAGTTTTTACTAAATTCTAGCATGGGGAAGGGTAACTGGGATGAAAATAACAACAGAGCTAATCGGCTACATCCTTACTCTACAAAGACAAAACTAGTAGAGAGCAATTATGGCTACTCTTACTTCTTCTTGAGAACAGCAAACAAAGACGGGAAGAGGAGCCATCAAATGCTAAAACACTTTGACACTTTCGTGCCAATCAAACTCCTAGATCAGGGAGAAAATTCTCGGGCTTCTTACAGCTAAGGAACATTGGTTACATGAGAAACATGTGACTTCCTGTGAGTGACATAAACAAACATTTAACCCCCAGATGTACTGAGTGTTCAAGGAAGTCCACGGTCACTATGCAGAGGCCGGCAGTGGCAAACCACCTCTGAATGTCCCTTGCCTTCAAAACCCTACGGGAGCACTAGAAGCTGGCCGACCTGGCTTAGCTTCTGAGATCTGATGAGATCAGGCTAACCTGACTGTCGCTTTAGCTTCGGAGGATGGCCAAGTGCCACAAAAGCCAGTGACACAATGCGACAGCTAATCCTTAAGGTGTTGCAAGGCTTGAAAGCAATAGACGTGGCTTCCCCCCTGGAACTCCAAGCTTGGTGTAGCCAGTTTGGTGTAG
>NW_015196216.1:0-3059 GCF_001447785.1 Gekko japonicus | reverse complement strand
CAAGATCTGATGAGACTGGGCTAGTCTGGCCCATCTAGGTGAAAGCAAGAGACAAGCAGAGGTGGTTTGCCATTGCCTGCCTCTGCATAGCAACCCTGGGCTTCCTTGGTGGTCTCCCATTCAAGCATTAACCAGGGCCAACTGCTTAACTGCCAAGATCTGATGAGGCTGGGCTAGCCAGGTCAGACAAACAGAGGTGGTTTGCTCCTGCCCGGCAACCCTGGTGATCTCCTGTCCAACTACTAATCAGGTCTAACCCTGCTTAACTTCCCAGATCTGATGAGATCGAGCTAGTCTGGACCATCCGAGTCAGGGCAGGAGAGGCGTCGCGGTGGTGAAGAAGAAGAGAAGAAGGGACTGGATTTCTACCCCGCCCTTCACTACCCAAGGGAGTCTCCGAGCGGCTTACAATCTCCTTTCCCTTCCCCTCCCCACAACAGACGCCCTGTGAGGTAGGTGGGGCTGAGAGAGCCATTTCAAGGACTGCCCGTGAGAGCTCTGAGAGAACTTGTGACTGTCCCAAGGTCACACCAGCAGCTGTATGTTGAGGACTAGCAGGGAATCAAACCCGGTTCTCCCAGATGAGAGTCCGCCCACTTAACCACTGCACCAAACTTGAAAAGTGTCATCAAGTCACAACCCCATAGGCTTTTCAAGGCAAGAGATGTTCAGGGGTGGTTTGCCATGGCCTGCCTCTGCATAGCAACCCTGGACTTCCTTGGTGGTCTCCCATCCAAGTACTAACCAGGGCCGGCCCTACTTAGCTGCTCAGACCTGACGAGATCAGTCTAGCTTGGGCCATCTATAGGAGGGCCTGTACAGACCGCTTACCTTCCATCACACAGTAAAGATCCTTGTGCTGCGATGAGAGCTCCCACCAGAGCATCACTGATTAAAATCTGCACAGCCAATCAGATCTCCAGTGGTCAGTCAGAAGCCCTGCTGGGCAAAAGCCCCACCTGGTCTTTCCTACTTTCTAAAAACATTTGGAAGGTGGTGGGCTCTCCTCCTTTGGAGGTTTTCAAACAGAGGCTAGATGGCCCTCTGACAGCAATGCTGATTCTGTGAACTTAGGAGGATCACAAGAAGGGAGGGCAGGAGGGGTTGCATCAGCGCTTAGTTCTTGTGGCCCTTTCTTACACACCCAGGGAAATGCTGATCGCCACTTTGGGAATCAGGAAGCAATTTCTCTCCAGGCCAATTTGGCCAGGGATCCTGGAGGGTTTTTGTCATCTGGGCATGGATCAGGGGTCACTGGGGGTGTGGGGGGGGGAAGTATTTGTAAATTTCCTGCATTGTGCAGGGGGTTGGACTAGATGACCCTGGAGGTTCCTTCCAACTCTATGATTCTAGGAAAGGTGTCCATATCGGGGACCCATATCGGGCAGCATACTGGGGACCCCTGGTCTAACTCATCTTACAGAGTAGTTGTTCTGAGAAAACAACGGAGGAAGGGAGAATGATGTATGCCACTCTGGGTCTCCACTGGGGGTAAGGACCAGTGTTCCCTCTAAGCTGAGTTAGTGTGAGCTAGCTCACAGTTTTCTAGCCTCCGGCTCACAAATTTTTGTCTTAGCTCAGGAAGGGACGGCTCCAGTGCAAACTAATCCATGCAGCAGCCAAATCGCTCGCTCACAACTTTAATGCCAGTGGCTCTCAAAGTAGAATTTTTGCTCACAAGACTCCACAGCTTAGGGGGAGCATTGCACCTGAGTTTTGGCCACTGTGTTATACAGAGTACTGGGCTGGCTGGGCCACTGGCCTAACTCAACAGGGCTTCTTTTATTGTTTCTGGGGCAGTGATGCTCTGTCTTCTTGGTGCTTGGGAGTCAATAGCAAGAGCACGTCTGGAGTTGTGGCCCCACCGGTGGACCTCCTGATGGCCCCTGGGTTTTGGCCACTGTGTCACACAGAGTGTCGGACTGGAGGGCCCATCCTCTTATGTTCTTAAATAATGCAATTCAGTTTGGAGGGGAACAGATTGGGGCAGGGTAGCAACAATCAATCTTGTTTCCTCCCGGGGCGACCAGAACTATCGCCCCCTCCACCAGTGAAAGAGACTGCAGCAGCATTTGATTGACTTTGAAACCTCACGGCGGTAAGCGGGTGAATGGGATTTCTGAAAGACGCCGGATGCCGGACTCCATGCCTTTTTAAGCCACCAAAGGAGGAGGCTTGGGGGGGGGGGGCTGGAGAAACTCCAAGAGCTCTTCTCGCTGGAGGGCCTTTTTCACTTGGGCAGCCAAAGAAAGATCAGAGAAGCACAAAAGGAGGGTTGCTCAGAAGTCAAGTATGAGATCCCTACAGAGCAGGGGAGGGCCGCAGCTGGAAGGTCGGAGGTCAGAACATTGGAGGCATCGATTCCCCCGACAGAAATCCCAGGAAGCTCTGCTGCCGAGGCTCGTCCCTTCTGATTTCTCACATACAAGACGCCGATAAAAAGCACGGGGAAGAAAGCGCCCTTTCTTTGCGGCCCCGGCCCACGTTAATGCAATAAAACGAAATTTGGGACAACCGCTCTCCGTTCCAGAAGACGGAGGCAGGGAGGGAGATGAGGCCGTCAATTAAATACCCTGAAAACAACCCTGACAGTTGGGTTGCATCAGAATGCAACCAGCCCTTGGCTCAGGGCGTTAAATTCAGCGTCTTCTTTAGATCCAGCTCTTCTTCCTTTGAAGAAGAAGAAGAAGAAGAAGAAGAGATTGGATTTATACCCCGCCCTTCACTACCCAAAGGAGTCTCAGAGCGGCTTACAAACTCCTTTCCCTTCCCCTCCCCACAACAGACACCCTGTGAGGTCGGTGGGGCTGAGAGAGCTCTTTCCAGAGCTGTCCTTGAGAGAACAGCTCTGACAGAACTATGGCTTGCCCAGGTCATCCAGCAGCTGCAAGTGGAGGAGTGGGGAATCAAACCCAGTTCTCCCAGATTAGAGTCCGCACACTTAACCACTACACCAAACTGGCTCTCAAGCAATGCTTCCTTCATGCCAGAGTACCCACGTTAGGAAATCTCACAGAAGACCGTGAAGTCGGAAAGAAACAAAGGACTAGGGATGTATA
>NW_015196215.1:0-2227 GCF_001447785.1 Gekko japonicus | reverse complement strand
TTTCCAACCCAGACCTGGCAATCCTAGCAAAACTTCCTGCTCTACCCGCAGCTTCCCTGTCCAGTCACCATCCCCTAATAGGGAACTGAGGAGGGCTTTTTTAAAACTGCTCCTGCTAGATACTTTTTTTCTTTTCAAGGTCCTGATAATATATTCACCAGAGCTGGCTTCTTTCTATTCACATGCTACTTTTGTCAGGTGGTTCTCTGGCTCCTGTTTCTTACTCACCCACTTCCTTCCATCTTGTGGGACTTCCTCTGTGTACAGTTCCACTATGAAGGGTGAAGCATAGAGTTGTTGCCACTATATTCCGAACTGCAATGGTCTATGTTTTCCCCCCAGAAGTGGATGACAGCCATAAACATATTAGTGAGGGAGCTTATTTAGGAATATAGTTGCATCTTGCCAGAGTAAAGTCTGCTATTTCAGGTACATTGCCTGACATCTGTTTTTGGTTACTCTAGAATGTGATGTAAGCATGGAATGGTGAGATTTGGCTGGGCAGGGAAGAAATTATACATACCTCCACATTAGGGTCCTCCATCCAGGTACCTTAGAGGACTGGATTTCTTTAGCTCAAGCAGTAGAACTACATCAATTACCTTTGGGGTATTCTGCTCTTATTAATCCAGGGGGAAAGTTGCTCCACTATACTATTTTATTTTATTTATTACATTTTCATCCTGTCCTTCCTCTAATGCATTCAGAGCAGCATGCTAGCTTTGCAACATCCCCTGCAAAGGCTGTTACCCTGAGTCTTGTCAAAATCCACCCAGAGAGTTTCATGACTGCTAGGATTTGAACTACTTCTAAATCAATATGGTCACCACACCACAGTGGTGTGATCAGGCTAATTTTTTTCTTTGGATCTAGCATTGCTATTAGAGTTATTTTTAAAAAATGTACACTCCATCCTCACCAAATGCTCCCAAGGAAACTCAAAGACTTATGGATGAGCATCTTTATGCAACAGCAGTTAATCAGTCTGAATTCTAAATGGACTGCTGTAGGAACATGTCAATAACTGTGACTTCCCTTACAACACAGGTTCAGTTTGGTTGCTGGGATACTATTTTATTTTGGCTGCCACCTGTGTCTCTTAATGGCAGAAATTCCAAAATAATTATGTGAAGCACTTGCTGATCTGCAGATCACATGTAATCATCAATGTATCTGATTCTCAACTTGGTCAAATATGAGGATGATTAAATCTGGAGACTGGAGCTGTGAACGGACAAGACAGAGCTTTCTACAAACATGAAAAATGTCCCAGGTTTGCAACAAAAAAATAATAATCAGAAATCTTAAATAAAAATAAGGTTTTTTAAAAATCCAAAATGATAAAAGGATCACCTGTAGTTTTAAGAAACAAATTCTTCCATGGAAACACACTAGGTAGCCTTTGGGCAGTTACGTATTCTTGACCTCACTTATCTAAAAGGCAGGGTGTTAAGAGCACCAGGACACCCACCTCTCTCAGTGGCCTGATGGTTCCTCCCTGCTTGGGCTCGGCCAGCACTGTGATAGAAGGGCCCCGTGCAAGCTGAGGAGGTGGCACCCAGCCTGCATGAGGCAAGGTGGAATGGGCAGTGCCCATCTTGTCTGAGCCCCACACAAGGTAAGGCAAGTCAGGGGAGGTGGTACCCGGCCTGCCTGAGCCCTGTGAGAGGCAAAGCAAGGGAGGTGGTGCCCAGCCTGCCCAAGTTTCACATGAGACAAAGAGAGGCAATAACAGCACCTGTCTTAACTTGTGTAAGGTGGGTCGATGAAGGCAGCTGTGCCTGGGTCAGCCTGCACGGGGCAACGCAAGGGTGGTGGTGGCGGCGGCGGCGGCAGCGGTAACTGAATCAGCCCACACAAAGTGAGGGAGGAGGAGGCAGCAGCACCCATATCCTATGCAGGGTGAGGCAAAGGAGGTGGCTCCTAGTTCAGCCTACCCAAGCCACATGCAAAATTAGGGAAGCAGTGCCTGGGCCACTTGAGTGTGCCAGGTGAGAAGAGCAGCACCTGGCCGATTGGCTAGGCAGGCTGCCCATCCCTCCCTCACTCACTCCCTCCCTCCCACCTTCGGAGGAGTGGAGCTGGGGCTAGGGATTTGGGGGAGAGCCCTTTTCCAAGGGTTTTCATTCCCAGTCCTCCCCTGCTCACAGTGTTGTTCTATGGATAAAATGGAGGAGAGAAGAATGAATTGATCTCTTTTGGGTCTCTGTTGTAGAGAAAAGTGGGG
>NW_015196214.1:0-2183 GCF_001447785.1 Gekko japonicus | reverse complement strand
CATATTTTCTATATTAGAAGCAATTTTAAGAATAAGCAATGGCGATAATAATAAGAGTTTATCCAATAGCATTATCTCCTTGTTCTCTTTTTTCCCCATTTTCTACCTGACTCACAGTCTCTATTTTCCTTTAATGTTCAGTATAGACAGGTTGCACATGTCATTGTGCTGGTGGAAGTGCACTCATTCCATTTTAGAAATGAGGAAGCAGGAAGTGCAAAATTGATGCATTTTGCTCCAAATCTCCAAGAATTTCCCAATCCAGAGTTGGTTGCCCTAATATGCAAAAATAAACAGAATGTGAAAAGCAACTACACATTGCTCCAGATTAAATCGAGTTCATAATCTGCAAATACACAGGTAACATGCTGACATCTAGCCTTAACACAAAATTGCTATACAGTCACAGTAGCTAGGGAAACACCCAACTCCATAGAACGACAAAACAGAGTTCACATTTATTTCCCCCTCCTGACTGGAATGCAGTTGCAGCAGAAAGAGGATGCTTCTTTAATCAGAAAAGACCCACTCCTGATGCTGGAGATAAAAACATCAGCAAAGCAGCAGCAACATAGACAGACTAGGCCAGACCACACCCATCAATTTAGCCTCTGCAACAACAGGCAAATTTAGGGCTACCAACTCCAAGTTTGGAAATATCTGGAGATTTGAGGCTGGAGGCTGGGAGAGTGGGGTTTAGGGAGGGGAGGAAACTTGTTAGGGTATAATGCCATGAAGTTTACCTTCCAAAGCAGCCATGGTCTCCAAAAGTGGGATAAATGTTGTGACCCACTCTGAGCCCGCTTGTGGGGGAGAGCGGGATATAAATCAAATAAATAAATAATATATGATTTATGTAGTCTGGAGATCAGTTGTAATTCCAGGAGATCTCCAGCCCCTATCTGGAAGTTGGCAGCCCTAGGCAAACTCAAATCCAAAATGGTTGCCACCTCTAGGTTGGGGATGTCCTGGAAACTGGGGGTAATGCGGGGGTGAGGTGGGGTTCAGATCTTGTCAGAGAATAATGCCATAGAATCTGTCCTCTGAAGCTACTATTTTTCTCTGGGGGAACAGATTTCTATAGTTTGGAGATAAATTATAATTCCAGGAGATCACCATGCCCCACTGGGAAGTTGGCACTCCTAACAGAGCAAAGACCTCTGTTACCTTTCTTTGAACAGTCCAGTCAGTCTTTCGGTGGCCTGGGTCTTAATATCAGTACTGCAGATCAGAATTAGTTTGTTGCACGGTATTTTATGGTTTTATTGTTTTAATTATTGTTTTAATGGTATTGTATTGAGACTGTTGTGAATCACCCCTGAGCCCGTCCGTGGGGAGGGCGGTATATAAATCAATCAAACAAACAAACAAACAAATAGATTTCAGACTTTCCTTACCTCCCCCTGGATTCCTTCTGCACTGTTTCTTCAAAGGTGAAATTACCCTCAGACATGAAGAACCTTCCCTTCCTATGTACCTCTAAGGGGCTGTGTACATGAGTCTTAGTGTGGGAACAGCAAGGAGAAAAAATAACAGTATTTGATTTGAAATGACTTGACTTGAATATTTGATCTGAAGAATGAAATAATACTTAGACAAACAGTTGTGGGTAATGACATTTCATGCAGGACTTTAGTAGACCTTCTTTGCTAGATACCAATATCATGTTTCTGGCTGGGATTTCAAAGAAGAGGGGGAAAACTTGATTTCCAAGTCATTGTAGCCAACAGAAACTTCTATAATCTCTTGGACAATTTCATGTGGCTTGCTGGAGACCTTATTTTTAAAGTTCAACTGAATATTTATTTATTTAGGAAATTTGTATGCCACCTGACCAGACTGCTGCTCAGGGTAGTTTACAAATAATAATATTACCATAAAACTATAGAATATATCAATATAAAAACAATGTAAAACAAAATAAGCCACTAGAAACAAGGCAGTGGTGTAAAACTGGCATAAAACAACAATTGGGCACCCTAACAATATCCAAAAACAGATTTCAGACTGAAAGCAGACCCTAAAACAGCTGAAAACCCCTTAATTAAAAGTCTGCCAAAAAGAAATGTTTTAGCAGACAATATGGGAGGTGAAAAGTGAGCCTCATGGGGGGGGATTCAAAAGGTGAGGGTGCCACCACTAGAAATGCTCTGCCTCTAGTAGCTACCTGCCTCTAGGGCTGC
>NW_015196213.1:0-2283 GCF_001447785.1 Gekko japonicus | reverse complement strand
AATTCCAAACTTCTAACCTCTGGCGCCAACGACACCCCATCGAAGGTCGGGAGAGGGATCCCTAACCTTGGCCCGCTCCAACTCAGGCACAGGACCTCTGTCTTCATCAGATCCAACTTCAGTTGACTCAGTCTAAGCCAACCAGGCACAGCTTTCAACGCCAGGTCCAGATCTCCTGGACTACAGTCTGACTGGCCGTCCAACAACAGATAGAGCTGGGTGTCATCCACATATTGGTGACAACTCAGTCCATGCCTCCGGGCAATCTGGGCAAGGGGGCACATATAGATGTTAAATAACATTGGGGAGAGCACCGTTCCTTGGGGCACTCCGCAGATTAGCGGGTGCCTTCCAGATAGCTGTTCTCCAATAACCACCCTTTGTCCCCGACCCTGAAAGAATGAGGAGAGCCAATGCAAGGCAACCCCCTGAATCCTGGTGTCAGCGAGGTGGTGGATCAGTAGTTGATGGTCGACCATGTCAAACACCACTGATAGGTCCAACAACAGAAACACTGCCATACCACCTTGATCCAGATGCCTCTGGAGGTCGCCTGTGAGGACGACCAGGACCGTCTCATGGTCGGGCGACCAGATGAGAGTAATTTGTCAAACCCCACCGGCAAACAGCCTGTCATCCCTGCTGGAGGCCATATCAGGCTGGGCACTGGAGCACCCTAGACTGTTAGTCTTGGGTGACTTCAATGTCCATGCCGATGACGCAGGCAATGGACCTGGTGCCATCCATGGTGGTGCTAGGACTCTCCCAATATGTTATGGCTCCCACTCACAGAGTGGGTCACATGCTCAATTTGATCTTCGTGGCGGGGGTTACAGTAGACTGAGTTATAGCCATGGTTGGACCATCATGCCCTGAAGGCCTGTGTGAATTTGCCACCCTGATCCTGTTTGGGCAGTGAGCGTATTTTAGCTTGCCCGCAGAGCCAAATGGACCCTATGCAGTTCCAAATGGCCCTGCAGGATCCAATGCCCCCTGGTGGCTCATTGGATGAGCTTGTTGAGGACTGGCAAGGTCGATTCTCAGCAGCCATCAATGAGATCGCTCCCCGATGTCTTCTGCGCCCCCTCTCAAAACTTGCCCCATGGTACACACAGGAGCTGAGGTTGATGAAGCAGGACCTTAGATGGCGAGAGAGACAGTGGTAACGCACTCATGACGGAGCAACAAGAACATCCTATAGGACATTTATAAGATCCTATGAGATGGTAGTCAAGGCTTTGAAAAGAGAATACTACACAGCCATGATTGCGTCTGCGAGCTCACCCAGCCAAATTATTTAGAACAATTCGGTCTCGTACTACTCTGCCACAGGGCAGACCAAAGAATAAGGAATCGGAAATTGGCTGTGAGGCCTTTGTGAGCTATTTCACAGATAAAGTCTTGTCACTCCTTCACGACCTTCCTGCCACAGTTGAGACAGTGACGAAACTCGAGGCTCCATGCGCGTGTTCTGAGTGGACCAAAATAATCCAGAACCTGATCAGAACAGAATAGCTAAATTTATTTAACACATTTCAATGCTGCCTTTCTACATGATCATGGTTGATAAGGCAGTGAACATAAAAAAGATGAAAACCTTTAAGCAATTAAAAACACAGTTAAATTATAAAATAATTCAATAAAACACATAATACTAGAAAGAAGGCCAGTAACCATTTATGGAGGTATGCCAGATGAAACAATTGCTGTCAAAAAACACCTCTAGAGGGAGACAGCTGTTCACTGTTTCCACAGCCTCACTGGGATCTGCTGGTAGTGTGAAACAGAGTGGAGTGTCATCTGCATATTGGTAGCGCCAAAGCCCAAATATCCAGATGACCTCTCTCAGCAGCTTTGCATAGACATTGAAAAACAAGGGGGACATGATGGAACTTTGGGGAACTGTAGACCAAAGGATAAGGGGCAGAGCAAGTAGTCCCCTTCTGAAACATGTCCTCAAGGTAGAACCAGAACCACTGGAAAGCACTATCTCCCAGTCTCAGTCCTGAAAGGCGATCCATCAGAATATGATGGCTGATGATATCAAAAGCTGCAGAGAGGTTCAGGAGAATAAACAGTGTCGCACACCCTCTGTCCAGCTCCCAGTGCATGTCACCTACTAGGGAGACCAAGGCCATTTCAGTGCAATATTTGGGCTTGAAAGCAGACTGGAATGGATCTAAACATAGCGATACTTTCCTAGTACAAAGGGTTTTATCAAGTGTTTACTTGAGAAAAAGTTATGTTGACCTTTTCTTTTTAGGGTTTCTTATTAAAATAATG
>NW_015196212.1:0-2332 GCF_001447785.1 Gekko japonicus | reverse complement strand
TCATGTTCAACAACGGACTTTTTAAAAAGCGAAGGACTCTTATCTTTGCTGGGTGCATCCAGAATTTAAAATGTCAGAAAAATCAAAAGGAAGAGAGAAAATGATGAAAGTTGTCTTTGCTTTTTATACATTTCACCCGCCCTCGCCATACCATCTGTGCGTATTAATTTTATACGGATTTTTTTTTAACTTCCCCATAAAGAAGCTCCTTTATCTTCGTAAAACTAACAGAGGAGATCATTTACAAGCTGAGTACGGAGCAGCAACATCAAATGGGACCACAGGCAGCTTCAGGACAGGTGGCTCAGAGCAAGGGGGCAAGAGGGCCCCCCCCCGGTCTCCACCAGTGCTCCCTCTAAGCGGTGGAGCCGTGTGCATGCAGTTCAGCAGCGAGCCTTCCATTGTCTTATCTTGATATACTGTTATATCAAAATATTTTGTTTTTAAAGTAAATCTCTAGGCCATTTATTTGTGGAGATACACTCTTTTTTGTATATCTCTGCAAGGAAAAAGGTTAGAGACTTACTGGGAACTCAGAGAACCTGATGAGTATTTTGGTATGATATACTGATATAACACTATTAAGTCACCCCCAAAAAACAACCCTCTGTAGTAGGGAGAGGAAATGGCTACCATGGGGGAAATGGCTGCTGTGTGGGCGGGACCAGGAAAATCCAAACTTTTCCACCTACACAGGAAGCTTTGCTGCAATTGTTCCCAAAATCTTGGAGCAGAAGCAGGTTTGAGAAAGATTGTAGAAAGGCAGAAAGATTGTAGAAAGGAAGCCCAGGAGAGGCACGAATATATCACAGTGTTGTGCGGAAGCAGGGGAAAGTCTCACGTCCCAACTGCATCGAGCTCGGGGCAAATAACCCGCGTAGAAGTACCCCGTGTGCCAGGTGTTGGCACACTCCCTCCTTGCCTACTCCATCCCCTTGTGTGATCAGAGCCGATTAGTGACTTCCACTTCCTTGCAAACCATAGATTGGCATTACATTCAAACTGTCAAGATGTGGTTTTATGCCTGCCCTCTAAACCCTATTGCAAACCGCTGTTTGATACCAATTTGTAATCCTGGTTCAGAGGAGGAGCAAAACCAAAGCTTGGCAGTTTGGCTGTAACCACAAACCGTGGCTGGCACTAAATCAGCAACAATTAATCAAACCACAGCAAGGAGCAAGAGAGATGGGGGGTGGGGCCATGGCCCACTTCCACATTTGCCATTCTCTCTGAACAGTGCCAGTGTGTAGAACCCTTTCAGCCACTACAGATCATCCTAATGAAATGGCAAGGTAGGGATGGCTTCCCCCCCCGCCACCCTTCCCTTCCCAAGGAGCTTATTGTGTGTTTCTGTTCATTATGATCACTGGAAGACTCCCTGGACTTAAACAAAGCACTTTTTTTTTTTGCTGTTGCAGCCGACTTATGGCAACCCCCGTAGGGTTTTCAAGGCAAGAGACGTCAGAGGTGGTTTGCCATTGCCTGCCTCTGCCTTGCAACCCTGGACTTTCTCGGTGGTCTCCCGACCAAGGCTGACACTGCTTAGCTCTTGAAATATAAGATCAGACAAAGCCGTACCTTATACTAGTAATGGACCCTTCAGAACAGGGCTGAGGGGACTTGTAGGTTCCAGCCATGCCAGATGTGCTGTAGCCATAAAGAAAACCTGTTGCACTGTAAAGACGCCATTTAGAAGAGTTAGCAAAAGTGAACAGCTGAGATCAGACTCAGCTTGGCCTGACTGCTGTCTGCACTGGCCGTCTTCGCCGGGCTGCATTCGAAGTCGCTCCCTTTCTCCTTTGTGGTTGTAGTTCTAGCTGGACGGGAATGTTGAAGATGCTGAAGTTCTCCCCTCCTCTTCCTTTAGGAATGCGAGTCAGATAGTGGGATGGTGCTGACCCTGGATGAAATCAAAAGCCGGAAGAGGCTGGAAATCCGCTCCTGGCCCTATGGGATCATGGCCCTGGCGTAAGTACCTGGCATGGGTCATGTCTTCAGAGGGTGGCCGTGTTGGTCTGCAGTAGAGCAGCCAGAACCGAGTCCAGCAGAACCTGAGAGACCCACAAGATTTGGGGGGTCAGAGCTCTGATGAAGGGAACTTTGACAAACTTATACCCTCAAAATCTTGTCGGTCTCTGAGGCGCTATTGGTTATATTGATATCCTCTTGTAAATTAACCAGGTCTGTCCTTGTCTTCCGCCGTCCTCCGGAGTTTGCTCAACTTCATGTCCGTTGCATCGGTAACACTGTCTAACGAGCTCATCCTTTGCCGTCCCCTTCGTCTGCTACCTTCAGTCTTTGTCACTCGACTGTGCGACTGAACAACGACAAC
>NW_015196211.1:0-2514 GCF_001447785.1 Gekko japonicus | reverse complement strand
CACTCCAAGCCCTGAGCGGCTTCCAACACGCACCCTCTCCGTAGCTGTGCTCTGGGCCTTGGGTCATCCACCACGGTAGCCAGGCTCCAGATATTTCCCAACTCAGAGGTGGCAACCCCACCCATTGAAGAAGAAGAAGAAGAGATTGTATTTATACCCCGCTCTTTCCTCGGAGTCTCAGAGTGTCTTACAATCGCCTTTCCCTTCCCCCTCCCCACAGCAGACACCCTGTGAGGCAGGTGGGGCTGAGAGAGCTCTTTTGAGAACTGCCTGTGAGAGAACAACTCTGCGAGAACTTGTGAGTGACCCAAGGTCACACCAGCAGCCGCAAGCGGAGGTGTGGGGAATCAGACCCGGTTCTCCCAGAATAGGGCATTCTAGTCTGAAGGCTAGGGTTGCTAACTCCAAATCTAGGGGGTAGTGCCTGGGGAGGGGACCGAATCCAGTATGAATGTGATGCTGTAAAGTCTGCCGTTCCCTCCAGGGGAACTGATTCTTGCAGTCTGGAGATTGGTTATCATTCCGGGCTCCACCTTGAGGTTGGGAAACCTACTGAAGGCTGGTGGTTTTTTTGGGTGAGGGGAGTACTAGTTTGAAGGGATTATCTGTGGCAAGGCATGTAGGCTGGGCGACCGCTTGGCGGTTTGACCCTTCCTGTTTGGCGGGTCCTCACGGCTCCTCCTCTCTCCCACAGGCCGTCTGGCAGTGGAAGCTGAACCAGGCGGTGCGCCAGGCCCTGAACGGGAAGCGGGACTTCCCTTTGTGGAGCCGAGACAGCGACGGGAGCGACCCTCCGAGCGGCCGCCTCTTCCCCTTCACCTTCAGGGCCGAGGGGAGGCTGAAGAACGCCGCTTACGACGGAGAATGGTGCCTGGGGAAGCCGCACGGCAAGTGAGTCCAGCCCTTCTCTGGCTCTCTCTCTCTTTCCTGACCTCATGAGGGTTCGGACAGCTTTTCTGGTTTCCTGTTGCCCGGGAGACCAGAAATGGAGGGCGGACTCGTGGGAGAGGAAGCCCTTTTGTAAGAGCCTGGGACCCACTGTCAACCACTGACGGATTCTTTTATTCATTAAAACATTTATATCCAGGGGTCATTTCGTAGAAAAAGAGGTGCAGGAGCTCATTAGCATAACTTATTAGCATAACCTATTTGCATATGCCACACCCCCTGACGTCACCGGAAGTGGGGAGTGTTTGGGTGTGACAATTGCATGCTACTTTTTTTTTTTCAAATTCAAAAAGTTTATTTAGAATATTTAATAACAAGATAGTAAGGATAGAGAAGGTAAGGTTGCGAAAATTATTACAAACAATTGCATGCTACTTAACAGAGCTGAAATCACTGAATAAAGTAGAGCTGATCTCTCGATTTGAGCCTGCTCATCCGTGGAACCCACTATTCAACAGAGTCCACCCCCCAAAGCCGCCATTCCCTCCAGGGGAACTCTGATCTCTGTAGCCTGGAAATCAGTTGTAATTCGGGGACCATTCCACGCTCCACCTGGAGATTGGCAACACTTAGCTCAGCGCAGGGCACTCGCCGTTTCTCCTGCGATGGGTTAGGGGCTGAATTCTGCCTGGGGTGGGGAGAGGGGCAAAGGGCCGCTCAATTCCAGCAGGACCCTGTGGGTCTCTTGCTCTCCCCTCCCCCTTATTTATTTAGTCATTCATTCATTTCGATTTATATCCCGCCTTGCCTGGCAAGCAGGCTCAAGGCGGCGTACAGTACTTAAAAAAAACGCAATAAAAACAAATAAAATTCCAACAATAGTACATAAAGTGCAGATTAAGTACAATTAGCAAAGTGCGGACGGCAGGGCTATATTGGGGCAGGAACGCACAGGAACGGAGTTCCGGCTGGCTTCAGAGTTGGCCACGCCCACTACAGCCAAAACCTCTGCATGCGTGGCTACAGAGGGAAGGCCTGGAGAGCGACCTCCCCCCCCCCGGTGCCTCACCGTGCCTTCCCCAGCCTGTCCAAGGGTCGGCTTGCCCTGGCTCCCAGGCAACCAAGGGAAGGCATGGGGTGTGTGGCCTAATATGCCAATAAGCTGTGCTCTCAGGGGTGTGGCCTATTATGCTAATTAGTTTCTGTTGTTGGGTGTGGCCTATTATGCTAGTGAGTTCCTGCTGGGCTTTTTCTACAAAAAAAGCCCTGGCGGGTGGCAATCGTTGTAAGATGGCCCAGTATGACTAGATCGGTATCCCTGGCGAAGTGTCAGTAATAGATGTTTTCCGTAGCTCGTTCATCAGTGGCAGCTCCTAATCGAAGGCCTGGTGGAAGAGCTCCGTTTTATAGCCCCTGCGGAACTGTGAAAGGTCCCGCAGGGCCCTGATGTCCTCCGGGAGCTCGTTCCGCCAGTGTGGAGCCACCACCGAGAAGGCCCTAGATCTGGTGATGGCCAATCTGGCATCTTTTGGACCAGAGGGACAGTCAGGCGGTATTGGGTCCCCGACCTCTGTGCTTTCTGGGGAACATATGGTAATTCTGCTCCTAACATTGCATTAAAAAAGC
>NW_015196210.1:0-2305 GCF_001447785.1 Gekko japonicus | reverse complement strand
CCAGTTCTGCCCTCTCTCCTCGCCCCCCAACAATGTCTGGGGGGAGGGCCCGAGGAAGATGGAGTTTTGCTTTCCAAACGGGGAAGAAACCGCTACCCTCCAATAATGCCGTCGCGCTGCCGCTGCCTCTCTGGCCAACGCCCGGGCCTCCGAAAGCAGATTAAGAGGTCGAGGAAGGGGAAGGAAGGACTCTTCGAAGACTCGGGGACGGAGGGGAGGCTGCGCGACTTCAGCCAGCGCCTGTCCCTCGCCTTGCCTCCCGCTCGGAGCTGTCCGCGGCTCTTGGTGCTGAAATGAGCGGGGCTGTCCTGCTGACCCAAACTCTCCCTTCAGCGAACGGAGACAGAGGGAAGCCGGACGGAGTTGCCGCCGCTTTTCCCGGCACGGGCGCGGGCGAGGCTGAGAGTTTCCCGAGAAGCCAACTGAGGCGCTCCGGTTGAAACGGGAGCGCAGCGGAAAGGGGACCCGGAGCCGCAGTTGCGGGACCGCAGCGCGTCGCCAGGGAATTGGAAGCTCCGAAAAGCCGATCTTCGGGATGGAGCCGGCGGGAGGCGCTCTCTCGAGGCCACACTGAGGGCTGCCCTCGGGTTATATCACCCGCCGGCTCTCCGCTCGGGCGTCGGCTTCCCCGTCCAGTTCCAGGAGGCCATGGTCACGCTGTCCCCAAGTCTGCGCGCACTCCGGAAAAGCAGGTAGGAAACTTGCCCTCAACTCTTTTTCCCTGTGAAATTAGTTCCAGAGCAGGAGGGTTTTGCTTTCTCGTGGACTTGCAGATAATTTGCAAGCTCTGGGCAGTCGTTTGGAGGTCCATTTGGCCGATGAGCTAAAAGCAGGAAGGGTGCGTAGGTATGTTGCCTTTCTCGGCTCAAAGGGAATCAGAAAGGAGGATCCTCTTGGGGTTCACATCTTATTTGTTTACGCTAGCAGAGAAGGGCAGTAAACCAGCTCGAAACTCGCTTTCATTGTTTGGGGCTCAGCTTTAGGATACAGGGAGACGCGAAAAAGAAGAAAGTGCAAAACGGCTTTCTCTCGTCACTGAATGCACAAATTCCCACATCCTTGGGATGAGGGCTTTCGGGTTAGAGGTCTGAGCCTCGGTATCTTTCATTTTAGACAGCAAGCAAGCTTTCCGAGCCACTCACTTGGTATGGTCAGAAATGTGTCCAGTGCAAATCAGTTGCTTGACATGTTGATCCCCGTAAAGACCTTAACAGGATAGTAAAACCCTAGAGCTGCTTCTCCTTTTAGCTGGTTTTACTGTTAGTCTTCCTCTGTAATCTTAATGCAGCAGGCACTGGGGGCTGTCTTATGGAGCTCAGAGCACCTGCTGCCTTCTTCGCTGCACTGGGGAGGGCTGGTCCCATCACAGCCCTTCTCTTCCCTCTGGTCTCAGCCTGGAACGACCCCCCCCCCCCCCCGCAGCCTGCCACCAGCCCCAGCAGACATTTCAGACGACCATTCCTTGTGCTGTATTTTTCCATATGCAACTGATTGGGGCTCTTCTTCTCAACTTGCTTTCGAATGGCACAGGTACCCTCTTGTCTGAAAAGTCCCGTTGCACCTGCATCAACCTCTGATAAATGGGTCATGAATTCAGAGCCAGTTCTGATATTAATTTGATCTTGTTAAGTCCTTCAGAGGACCCAAGGTGATGCACATACCCCCTTCTCCCATTTTATCCTTACCACAGCTCTCAGTGGTTGGTTGGGTTGACAGGGCATGACTGGTTCAAGGCCACCCAGTGAGCTTTGTGGCAGAGTGAGAGTCAGAACCCAGATCTCCCCATGGTGTGCTCTACGTTGTGCTCTACTCTGACTGGCAGGGGCTCTTCAGGATCCCAGATAAAAGGTCTTTCACACCACCTCCTACCTAATCCTGTTAATTGAAGATGCTGGGGATTGAACCTGGGACCTTCTATATGCCAAGGAGATGCCCCAGGGACCTTCTGTGTTGTTACACTCCAGTGTAATGAAGGCACAGAGCTCAAGGAGAAAATATGCAGATGAATGCACAGGACTATGCAAATAGGGGCTGACTCAGTACTCAGATTGACTTCTGTGGGCCAAAGTAAACAAGCTACAGTTTGGGATGTAGTTGAAAGGAAGCAAGATCTAGTCTCTCCTCCTTCAGACAGTGGGGTGGATCCAACTATCCTCCAAGAAGCGTTTCTCCACCCTGACAGGCCTTCCTCCAACTTAAGAGGCGCCTTAGACTGGAGGAAGTCTTCAAACTTTGCTCAGCTGAGCAGTAAGATATGGATAGGAATCATCCCTCTGCTCCCAGTGGGCCCAACAAGGTATGGCCC
>NW_015196209.1:0-2554 GCF_001447785.1 Gekko japonicus | reverse complement strand
AGAGAGAGTAAGGTAGGCAGCCGCACACACCCCTTGCCCCCTTCTGTTTGAGACTACGTGTCTTCAGAAAACATTGCTTCTCTGGCTGTGATAAGCAGTTAAATAGACTCATGTACTAGGTATGCATACCAAAGGGGCAATTTCTTTTTCTTTCCATTTCCCCCCTCATTCTACTTTTTGAAATGGAATTATGGACTGGCTGGATGCAGCCAGCAAGGCAATTACTGTATTATGGTGTTCGTATGCTTCAGCAGATGGCATAATGCTTGCTTTAAAGAGGTCCCCGCACTACAGCAACTGCAGCCCACCATGAGAACAGCAGAAAACAGGGCTTGCCAACTTTTTAATGACCCCCTTTCCCTCTCCCTTTAATGGCAGCAAGTTTACATAGTTTTCGCTTCCTTGCAATCATTTTAAACCTATTCGTACCATAATGTTATGATTTAAATATCATCTGTGTCAACATAGAACAGATCAGTACCTTTTCTTCTAGCAGCTTAGGGGCAGACCGACAATACCCTTTGATTACAGGGCGTTCTGTTGGTTTCTCCTTAGCTTGTGCATTCATCTCCTGGGCACATCTTGCATTTTCTCCCCTTGTGCCTCCTCTGATGCTGTCTGGACTGTGAATTGGTTCTGATTTCCATAAATAAATAAGCACTTGAAAGATGCCTGATAACTGAGCTTCTCATTTACCACCAGACTTGTGGTTCAATGGGATGAAGCGTCAATCAGCACCGAAACAATTATTTAATTTGCAAGGATAAATGAGATCACATAATATTTACATAATTAGCATGTATAAACAAGGGGAGATAATTTTATGATGGGGGAAAGGCCTGTGGCTCCACTCCTGAGCAGGAACGTTTTGTTGCTGCAAGACACCTGCTTTGCCTAATTAAAACACTTAGGAGACTAAGGAGGCAAGGTTTCTTGAGCCTTAACTCTTTTTCCTCTCTCTCTTTTTTTACCACTGATGCAATCAATGCTTTAATTGAATCCCGTTAGATAACTCCATGCTTAAGTATGACCTTTGCTACCATCTTTGCCTTCTGATAGTTAATTATATGGGGATGAATAGTAGCGCTACAACTGAGCTTGGTCTGTGAAGATGTCTTATTTGATATTTTAGATGTGCTGAACGGGGCGTATGCTGAATTCCCTTCCACGGAGCTGGCAGCACAATAAAAGATGTGCTGAACGGGGCGTATGCTGAATTGCCTTCCACGGAGCTGGCAGCACAATAAATGCTGTCACCAAGAAGGCACCGTCAATGGGCCTTAAGGTTACTGGCCCAGTTGACTTAATTTCACTGAGGTCCAATGGCAAAGAAGTTGCGGAAACAGTAATACATATTTGTAGGGTTGCCAGCAATGCTCCCTCTAAGCTGTGGAGTCTTGTGAGCAAAAATTCTACTTTGTGAGCTCCTGGCATTAAAGTTGTGAGCAAGCAATTTGGCTACTGCATAAATTAGTTTGCTCTGGAGCCGTCCTTCCTGAGCTAAGACAAAAATATGTGAGCCAGAGGCTAAAAAACTGTGAGCTAGCTCTCACAAGCTCAGCTTAGAGGGAACACTGGTTGCCAGGTCATAACTCAGAGGTCATATTTCTCTCCCGCTGTGCTGCTACAGTAAAAGAGAATGTAACTGAGCCCATTAAGTTCAACCCCATATCCCAGTGACTCATTCATAACAATGGTGGCCTCTATTGGTAGCATGCGGGGGCTCAGCTAATAGCCCCAGTCATCAACCAAAAGGGGAGACTGCACTCAAAAAACTGGAAGGAAACTGAGGCTGGGGAGGGCAGCCATGAAGAAGCTAGAAGAGTGTAGTATTAAAATTTAAAAAAAAAAGAAGAAGAAGCTAGAAGAGGTCCTTAACTGTAAATCTGGTTCCAAGATCAAGTTAATCTATGGCATAGTATTCCCTATTGGAGCTTCGGTAGCTCAAGTGGTTAAGATGCTGAACTGCAGGCTGTGGAAGGTCAGTAGTTCGAGACCCAGGTGCCGCATGATGGAGTGAGCTCCCATCTCTAGTTCCAGCTCCTGCCAACCTAGCAGTTCGAAAGCAAGAAATTGCGAGTAGATAAATCAGTACCACTTTGGTGGGAAGGTAACCACGTTCCGTGCGCCTTGGTGTTTAGTCATGCCGCCACATGACCACGGAAATGTCTTTGGACAGTGCTGGCTCCTCGGCTTTGAAACGGAGATGAGCACCGCAACCCTAGAGTCGGACTCGACTGGATTTTGAGCAAGGGAACCTTTACCTTTTTATTCCCTATTACTATATGTGGCCCTTTTCACATTACAGTTCTAAACCGGATGTTATTACTTGTGTGCCCGATTTTGAGTAAAGTGATAGAGGGAGGGGGTTTTCATACAGCACATTTCCTTCTGTTCACGAGCCCTCTCTGAAGCACTATGGTCATTTCAAACAATGCCACTCCCCCCCCCGGCCCTATTTTGCCACACAATCTTCCTCGGACTTAAAAAAAAACATTCTAAATTGAGTGCTATAATGCTAAACTAATATAGCACTTCAGTGCTATAGCAGCAC
>NW_015196208.1:0-2352 GCF_001447785.1 Gekko japonicus | reverse complement strand
GCTGGGTCCTTGTTGTTGTTTCCTTCTGGCAGCGTGGGATACTACTGCCACTTGAAAAGCATTAAGAACATAAGAAGGACCTGCTGTATCAGACCAATAGTTCACCTAGTCCAGCATCCTGTTTCACACAATGACCAACCAGTTCCTCTGGAGGACCAGCAATGGCATAGAGGCTGAAGCCTTTCCCTGCTGTAGCCTCCTCGCTCTGGGATTCAGAGGTTTAATGCCCCTGAATGTGGAGGTTCCCCTCAGTCACCATGGCTAGTAGTCACTGATAGATCTATCCTCCGTCAGTCTATCTAATTCCCTTTTAAATCTGTTTATTCCTGTGGCCATCACCATACCCTCAGGCAGCAAATTCTACATTTTAATCACTCTCTGTATAAAGCAGTGTTTCCTTTTGTCTGTTCTGAATCTATTGCCCATCAGCTCTGGCCAAGCATATGGGGTGCCACCCTAAAAGACTTCCACCTCACCTCATATCGTTTCCTAATATCTACTCTTGGCCACCAGCCCAGAGAACATCAGGGCCCTGCGGGACCTCTCACAGTTCCGCAGGGCCTGTAAGACGAAGCTCTTCCGCCAGGCATTCGATTAGGGGTCGCCACTGAGGGGCGTGCCCTGGCACATCTTCTGGCTGAACTTAGACCATCTTCTGGCCAGAGTCCCTGCTGGTTACTACCCCTGTCTCGGGATTTGATTGGAATACCGCCATAGTTGGTTCTGTAATTATGGTTGTTCACTTGTTTTAACTGATATGGTATTTATTAATTGTTTTAATCTTTTGTCATGTTATTTAATCCTGTTAGCCGCCTTGAGCCTGCTTGTCAAATAATAAATAAATAAATATATATATCTACGCGAAAGAAACCGACCCCACAGAGTCTGACACCCGCTGCTGTTCCCCCATGGTGGATGGGAAGCCAGCTCCGCCATCTTATGAGAATTGTGTTTTAAATGTCTGTTGATTTTAAATTGTTTAATAATTATTAATTTGTTTTATTGTCTTTTGTGTCCATAATGCCTATGGCCATGTTAGCTGCCCTGAGACAGCCCAGCGGGAAGGGAAGGATATAAATCTAATAAACAAAACAGAACAAAAAACAATGGGTTCAACAAAATAATGGGTAACAACCTTTCAATGATCCAATAAGTGTAATTATTGTATTGTATTGTTGAAATGTTGTTACCTGCCGTGAACCCGCTTGTGGGAAGGGCAGACTATAAAGACGAAAAACAAACAAACAAATAAATATTTTGGGGGAGGGAGAAAAATGTCACTTTGTCAGCACTCTCCACCCCATGCATAATGTTAAAAAAAAATCTATCATGCCCTTAGTTGTTTCTTTTCTAAATGGAAAATTCCAGACTCTTCAGCCTTGCCTCATAGGAAAGTTGCTCCAAACCCTAAACATCTTGGTGGCCCTCTTCTGTACTTTTTCCAGCTCCATGGTGTCCTTTTTGAGATACGGAGGCCGGAACTGTACACAGTCTTCCAAATAAGGCCACACAAGATTGAATTTTGGCTCCTTTTAGTTTTAATTCCATTAAATGTTAGCTTCGAGGGGGAAGTGCACAGAGCTTTTAAATTAGGATGCATCTTCTGTACCACAAGGCAGAAAAGACCTTGGCTAAGCATCCTGTATGTGCAGCAATTCTGTTTTTGGCACATCCATCCCCCGGAGATAAACACAACACTAGCCCACTTAAATTTTACTAACATCTACTCTTATGGATGTGTCCTTCTGTGCACAGGACAGTTGAGATAAAGGGTGATGTAAGGCACAATAAGTATGGGGAGGGGCCATGGCTCAGTGGTAGAATATCTGCTCGGTATGCAGAAGGTCCCAGGTTCAATCCCTGGCATCTCCAGTTCAAGGATCAGGTAGTAGGTAATGTGAAAGACCTCTGCCTGAGACCCTGGAGAGCGGTTGCCAGTACTGACTTGCATGGACCAATGGTCTGATTCAGTCTAAGGAAGCTTCATGGGTGTTCTCATGTGTTCTCATTCTGCTTACCTGGGCCGGTTGATGCTGTTGAGATACTGCTGGTACACATAGAAAAACCTCAGCAGTTCCTCCTCTGATGCATCCCAGCCAGGGAATACGGGCTCCACCTGTGCCTCACTCCCAATAGAATTGAGAACCACAGCCAGGAAGCAAGTGAGGGTGAACAGATAAAGCCAGCGTCCACGTGGAATGTTCATCTACACCAGGAGGGAAGAAAGAAAGAAAGAATGAGAAACAGGAAACGGGGAAGGCAATAAAAAGGCCGTCACTGGGATCGAAGAAGGTTTGCTGATTTATTCAGGGAGAGGCCAGTAGTTCTTCACTTTTAATCTGGTGTTTATTC
>NW_015196207.1:0-2350 GCF_001447785.1 Gekko japonicus | reverse complement strand
CAATCAAAATATCAGAGACCAAAGACTTCTTATGTACGAGGGAGATGCCCACCACATAGTATAAGGGCTGTATTTTGTAGCTTGAGACCTCAGAAGTTAAGGAAATGTTGCCTATTTTCATATTCCAATTTTACAAGATGGCAATTGCCGTACCCTATGGACTGAACCATGTGACTCAGTTCTGAATACTGAGGAGTTGGAATGTTTCAGTTCTCAGGGATGTCTTTCTTTCATGTCTTCCTTTTAATATTTCCTCTTGAGGTTCTCTCTGGAAATATTGGATAGCATTAATAGGATGGAGGAGAATCACTTTCCTGGGCTTGGTTTATGAACCCAGGTAGCCTCTCACCATACTAGCAACTGGCTTCTCTGCAGCCAAGAGGAGATATTGAGCCAGACGTAAAGGCTCCTCCTCACAGAATGCGAATTTACAGTTAAACTAGCAGTTTTAGAGTTCTGACACTGTGCAATTGCTTTTTAACTACTATTTGGTGGTCTGCTTTCTTTTGTTGCTTCATGCTGTCTATAATTTTGACGTAACGGTTACTGTAAGGAATGTCTATTTTGTATACATATTTACATCCCACTTTTCTACCCTGAGCAGTTTACCATATTTAAAAAAACACACAACAAAAACAAGAGAAGGAAGGAAGACTTCTAAGTGATCTCTGCCAGAGCTCCTACCCAGCTCTAGGCAAAGAGTGGAAGGACAAGAGCCCTTTTGGCTGTTGCTCTTTGGCTATACACAGGCCTTAACTACCTGTGAGCAGAGTGCGACAAACTCAGCCAGGTGTTATGCAGCCAGCTGGCAGGCTGTTTCCACTTCCTCCCCTGCCAGATGATGAGAACTTGAGAACCATTATGGTTGAAGAGAGATACTAAAATGTTGTAAATTATCCCTTACCCCATAGACCTACCCCATAGACCATCTCTAGTCAATTTTGCATGTTTCCAGTATAATAAAAAGGTGTAAAACCACAGAGGAAAGATAGCAGTGGGATGAATGTGCACACTGCATACAACAGTGCCTTTACTGTGCCTCTCTCAAAATCTCTGGAGAGAAAATAATCTGCCTCCAGCATTTACCATTCTACTTTTATTTTTGTTTGCTTGCATAAAGTCAGTATATTGTGTTAAGATGGGACTTCTCTTCCCACCTCTCCCATCCCTCCTCTTTCATTACTGGAGCTTACTGGGGAACAATACATCCTTTCTGGTGCATGCAGCATTAGTAGTTGTACACAAAACAGAGTATACACACAGGAAATCAATTAACTCCTCCTCACTGACCCTAAGCTAGTGCATGTTATGACAAGCACATTGTTACTGAAGAAGCCATCCAGTGGTGCCCTTTTTCCTAAGAAGGATACCCTTGTACCATCCTTACATAGGTATTTTATTTATTTAATTCATTTATACCCTACCTTTCTCCACAGTGGGGATCCAAAGTGGCTTACATCATTCTTCTCTCCTCCATTTTATCCTCACAGCAACCGTGCGAGGTAGGTTAGGATGAGAGTGTGTGACTGGCCCAAAGTCACCCTACGAGATTCCACGGCATGAGTGGGGATTCGAACCTGGGTCTCCTAGATACTACCACTATACCAAAGCACACCACAGAGTCTCTCTGTATCTCAGCTCCAACAGCAGAAATAGCACCACAGAAATAGATGAAGAGTACCATATTCATGGTAATAGCACTCAGAAACAGCAGTATACCCAACTGAGGGACAGCTGGTAGGGCGGAATCCAGTGGAATCCTCTGGACTGCCAAGGCCCCAGTGGCAACAGGAAATCCCCTGCCCAGGTCCTATTGCCTGCTGTGGCTTAAAGTGGTAGCAGGAGGTGTTTTTTTTAATGCAGCCTTGTGTACTTTCCTGAAGTGACAAGGGGTTAGCTTTAGGAATCGCTGGAAACTCTACCATTGTCAGTACACAAGGCTGCATTTATTTTTTTTAAAAAAAAACTTTCTCCCACAATGCTGCACTCCCATCCCACTCTGCCGCCAGTTGCCAGGTGCTGCCTGGCAACCTTGTCCCCTGAGCATATATCTCCCCACAAGTACAGCTCTGCTCATGAAAAGAAATGCTTATGTGATTAGGTTAAAACACTGTCTTTCAATCATGTCATGATTCAAGTTGGTATTGCTTTATTTGGCTTCATGTTCTGTTCCCATCAAATACATGTTTTCTATAAGGACAGAATTAAAATAATCTAACCTCAAAACTAGTGTTCTAAATGAACTGGATTTATTGGGAGTTATTGACAGAAATTAGTGCAAATCTGAACAAGGATTGTTGATATTCTCAATAACTTTTTTACCCTGGGTTTGTTACTTTCCTGCTTTTAA
>NW_015196206.1:0-2693 GCF_001447785.1 Gekko japonicus | reverse complement strand
AGTTTTGAGGATGGCTTTCAAAAAAGAAAGTTTTTCAGTAATGTAGGAGCTCTCTTCTTCCTTCAGCTGTCTGATGAGTCTCCATAAAAGTGGTCAGTAAATGCTCCTAAAGCCCATCATTGTGTACAAGAAATGATGGAACACACATCAAAGCCATTTAGAGCAACATTTGTAGTGTCCTACTGAGACCTCTACCAGTTGATTCAAATGAATTTAAGGATACCCTCTCTTCTGACTTTTAAGAAGCTGCTTGCTCCAAAATGCAGACTCAAGAAATGCTCCAAAACGAGACTCAAGAAACAAAAACTGTCTTTGCACTTCTGCAGGCTGCACTGTAGCTTAAATAAAGTGCTTGGGGGGGGGGGAATCTAAGGAGCTGCAGTGGCTCAAGTGGTTAAGACGCTGAACTGCAGGCTGTGGAAGGTCAGTAGTTCAGCAGTTCGAGACCCGAGTGCGCCGCATGACGGAGTGAGCTCCCGTCTCTAGTTCCAGCTCCTGCCAACCTAGCAGTTCGAAAGCAAGAAATTGCAAGTAGATAAATAGGTACCACTTAAGCGGGAAGATAACAGCGTTCCATGTGCCTTGGTGTTTAGTCATGCTGGCCACATGACCATGGAAATGTCTTCAGACAGTGCTGGCTCTTCGGCTTTGAAATGGAGATGAGTACCACAAACCTAGAGTCGGATTCGACTGGCTTTCAAGCAAGGGAACCTTTACGTTTACCTTGGGGGAGATCACAATTTTATCTTGCCCTTTCTCCCAGGCGGTTAAGGTGTCACACATTTTTCTCTTCTCTCTATTATCCTCACAACATTCCTGTGAAGTAGATCAGGCTGAGGAAAAAGAGAGTGGCCCAAGGTCACCCAGTGAGCATAATGGATGAATGGGATTTTGAACCCAGGTCTAGCACTCTAACTACTGTACCTCACTAGTTCTCTAAAGGCTGACTGGATGAAGTGCTGGGAGTCCCATGTCCAGAGTTCCAACCTTTTTTTTCTAAGTGAATTTTTAGGCATGTAGTACGTAGCCCAGTTCAAACTATGACTGTGGCACAAAGAAGGGGTGTTTTAAGCTTCCCCCATGGTGCACCATTTACTGGTATAGGAAACCAAGTGTTATTTGCCTCCCTGGAAATACATAGCAGGGGGAGGCAAATAGTAACTTCCCGGGGTTACTGGGATACAGAAATACCTAATCCTCACCCTCCATGCTCTTGATCTCCATTGGGCCTGTGTGTACCAGAAACGGAATGTTTAAAATTATGGGAGCTCCAAATAAGGCACTTACCAAGCTTTCCTGGAAACTCAATACTGCTGTTACTTATTTTAAAGCTATTTCTATTTTAATTAATCATATTTTCTTTCAGTTTGTTAACCAATAAAGTTTCTAAATATTTCAGTATATTTTAATCCCAGACTACTTCCCAGGACCCATGGTACCACACAAGGTTCTTGCCTCCACCATGTTTCCCTTACAAGGCAGGTTAGGGTGAGAAAGTAGCTGTAGGTTTTATGGCAAGCAGAGATTTGCACCTGGTTCTCCTGAGTTCTAGTCTAATTTGTTTCACACTGGTTACTGTTTCTTGGGCACAGTGTAGGTAAATCTGATTTTTCTTTTTTGTTCTTGAATGCATGGTATTGCATAGTATTAAAACAATGCTAATTTTGTTGTTGATGATGATTTAACAAATTACACAGGTCAATAAATATAACCTTGCCTTGGGACTAGTTCCCCATTTCCAGTTATTGTGCATATCAAACTTTATCCTATATCCCTGATAAATATCTAATAAAGATGGTTTGAGAACTGGTTCCATTAGCATTCCACTGTAATGCTCCTTGTTGAGGATGGCTCATCCAACATTTTTGTAGTATTGGTAATAAGCCTTGATGGTTGTGCATTAGCTATATGGCTTATTTTTAAAAATCGAACATCACACAATTATTTTCTGGGATTAAAACTCTGTTTGATTTCTGTTTAACCATGTAACCATGCAGATTGATATTAATTGCATTTCAATGGGTTGATTCTTTTGTAACGATTGATTCTCATGTTGGCTGTTCTATTATTTGGTCTCTGAGCACTGTCAAGCTAATAAACCTACAATTGTCTAGGGTCATTTAATATACCACTTTAAATATTGATTTTTTAACATTATTGAGTATGATCCACACTGAAAAGCTTCCCAGTTTTTAAAATAGTTGTTAAAATAATCAGCCTTTTTGCTATATAAACACATTATTTATTTAAAAGATTTTAAATCTTTTTATTAATAATAGCAGATAATAACAGTTCCTCAGGGTGGGTTTCAAATTTAAAGCAAAAACAGTCTCTAGCCAAAAAAGCAACTCCAATCTTTCAGTTTAAGCATAGTTTAGAAGCACATTAGCTAGTACAAAACCAAATCCATAATTACAATTCAGAAATGCAGTCTGCAAAATACAACTGGTTACCAACATTCTGGAGTGAAATTCCTCTCTGGCTGCACTTTTTTGGTGGCAGAATATATACAGAACTTGCTCTGCAACTTTTAGAACATTTTAGCCTGCATGCTAGTAAACAACATCCCAAATTAAAGCCACTTATATTTTTTCTTCAATTAAAAATCGTGTGTGCGTGTGCATGCGCGTGTGTGTAAAACAACCTCAGAGAAATCAACTGTTTTTTGTGATTGGGACAGAAATTGTTATCCT
>NW_015196205.1:0-2614 GCF_001447785.1 Gekko japonicus | reverse complement strand
CATTATCTTTTACAGAAAACCTGAATGATATTATGAATTGAAGTCTCTTTTCTATTGCTCTTGGGTGGGTTGGTCAGTGCACAGTTGTTACTTATTGGTTCTTCTTGGTCAAAATATCTGATAACCTACAGAAAATTATCTGCATAAACAGTAATGTACGTTACTGAGCAGTATGATTTCTTGAATAAAAGTGGACCACAGTATGGCATATTCTGTCTTGGTAATGGCAGGATACATTGGAATTGTATCTTCCTGAGACAGACAAACCAAGTCCAATGGAAAAAGAGAGCTAAAGACGATTATGTATCTCCTGAGACTAACAAATCATGCTGCATTCCTATTTGAATTGTGAAAGGGCTACTGATCTTGATTGGCCAAAATGAAAAATCCTTGACAGGCTACTAAATGATCTATGACAATTTCACATTCTTTTCTTTTTTCAAAACACCATAAAAAGTCATCTTGGTGGAATTACTATTGACTTAGAAAAAACAGATAGACATCTAAAAATGGGTTGTGCTCTCATTAGTTGCTCACTGTATGAGTGCTAAAGCAAAATGCTTTGTTTAAGATGATGTAGGAAAGTTTGGCTGTCTTTTTAATTCTAGATCTTTCCCTCACCTATCCTGATTATGCATAAATCAATTCAAACCTTAGAAATTAAGCAAACTCTGGAGGACGAAGGAAGCCAGGAGGGCCTAGCGTGATGTGGTCCATGGGGTCATGAAGAGTCAGACTCAACTGTGCGACTAAACAACAACAGAACATTCCCATATTTCTTTCACTTGAATATCAAACATAAATTTGTTCTAGCGTTCTAGAGGTGAACATTGACATTCTGAAGGTGCGTTGTGGAATGAACTTAATTATCTGTTGTTCTCTTACAATGGAATCCCAAGCAAAATTACATATTTTTAAAACCATTGATTTCGATGAACTCTGTTTAGGATTATACTGCTACTTATTTTACCTTGTTGATTTTTATATTATTAATCAATAGTAGTACTATAAAATGGTACATTATATGTTTACTCAGTTATTACCACATTGAACAACGGCGAGTACATCATTGTTTTCCTTTTTCATTGAAAATGAAATGGGGGGAGTTAATTCCAATCTTGATTGATGGGATTAATTACTTCAAAATCTTGCAGTATACTTCTAATGTAGTGCTTTGCTCATATTAAGGATGAAAAATGTTAACAGGGAAAAGGACTTTGGCGCTTGAAATATTTAGTGACATCCCCTCCATCAAGTTTGACCTTTTGTACCTGTATGTTCACTGTCCTTCTTAGCATTTGCTTTGGTACCATTTTTTTAAAATCTTTGGCCTGCTGGGTTTGGGATTCCTGTGTGATGACATTACAGTGCTACATGCCCAACAATATATGGCTACATGTTGACGTCATTGAAGGCGAATGAAGCTGTTGCATTGTCCTCTCTCTGTCAAGGCAGATGGGCCAATGGTGAGTTGTACTATGCTGCAGGCATGAAAATGTCAATGCTGTCACTCTGTACTGCATTCCTTTTAATGGGATGTACTTCCCAATGTGTATCCCCACTCTTATTCTAAGAATGAATGTCTGGATGCATATCAGGTTGAAATCAGTATAGGAAAGATAGCATCTGTACTAGAATGCGCATTCCATCTGGTTTAAGCCATATTTCACGGGCTTGTCTTGCTCCTCCACTCTGGGGTTTCATGTCAGCCAGGAGATTCCTTTTCTCCTTTATAAGTGATACCACTATGAAGAATAGACAAAAAATGAACTTCTAGTGGAGTGCAAAAATGTTTGTAAAACCTTTTCTGTCACTTTGGCTCAGCTCTACTTTTGACTCAGAACTGGTTACATTCATGTTAAAATTAAAAACAGCATAAAAGATATGTATAAAATACTCTCAGCCAGGGGTCATTTCGTAGAAAAAGACGTGCAGGAGCTCATTAGCATAACTCATTAGCATAACTTATTATTATTATGAAGTGTGTCAGAAGGCAACAGCCACCGCTCAGGCTCCACTGGACTGTTTTGGATTGCTAGCTATTGGGAGGGGGGGGATGGACATGCAGATCTGTCCTCGCAGAGGAGGGAGAGCTTTTACCTGAATAAAACTTGGTCTTAAAAGTGCCACTGGACTGTTTTGGACCGGGGGGGGGAAGCTATGCAACTTGCCTGGCTGCTTCTTGCTCTGACTGAGGGCTGCTGGGAGCAGGGGGTGGGGCTTGTTGCATGTGCCTGCCCCCTGGGCTCTTTACTGCCGGAGCTCCGCTCCCGTGCTCTCCTGCAGGAAATGACCCCTGCTCTCAGCCAAATCTTATGGAGTAGATCAAGAGACATAGCAAGAGGTAATGGCTAACTTATACAGGTTTTTAAAATCTGTGGGCACATCTGTCACTATAGGTACAATCCTGCTTTCTTTGTGTGGAGAGCAAGATGCTTCCCAGACTTTAAATTCTCCTCTTAAGGCAGTGAACAGTATAGCATGGTGGTTATTAGTGTGGTGGCTGAGATAATGTGTCTTAATGGGAGGAGCAGGGGAACTTGGATTGCTGTGCCATGGCCTGATGTATTGTGATATACCAATCACAAGCAGGGCCGGCTCCAGGTTTTTTTGT
>NW_015196204.1:0-2683 GCF_001447785.1 Gekko japonicus | reverse complement strand
ACTAACACTAATACTAACAGGGATAAGATATCTTCCTCTTGGGGTTTTAGCATAGTGTGGTTATCTTCCCTTTATCCCTGGTTGTAGTCCCCTTCCTGAAACTTTCTTTTTAGTTTTGTAGTCAATTGCAAAATAAAAAATATCCCTTTGGGGGTTATAAAAAAAGAAAAAAAGAACCCAAGCCTGGGTCCCCCAGGTTACTCTTTGTACCTGAACAGCACCCAGTTCAGTGGGTTCACGAGGAGAGTGCACACAAGTAAAGCAGATGTTTTAAATGTATATAAAAAGGTTTATTAAGGATTTAAAAATAAGACATCAATACATAGCAGCTCAGCAACAGAGAAACAAGAAAAGCTAACTGTTCTAGCTAATACATAAAAAGCTTGGTATTAGATGGCACCTCGTATCACAGCATAAGTATTCCTGCAGTAGCCTAAGTTATTCTACATAAAACTATTCTCTGTGATGAAGCGAGAAAATATCATGACATACTAGCATGGCATGAGCATAAGGTTAGGCTGGCTTCCCTCTGGTCTATACCCATATTAAACTTTTTCCCTCTCTAGGGTCAGAATATTCACTGCAGGGAGAGTCATATCACAAGCACCTGCAAGTCGGACCAGGCCACTTAATAATCGTATTAAATCTTGGGGGAACTAGGGTGCTTTGCCTCACAGATTCATTCCTCTTATACTGGTTGGGATTGTGGTCTTTGATCTTGCCCATGGTTCCGTCCTTCCAGAAGAATTATTACTGGATAGAGCTTCTCCATCTTTGACTGCAAATTATATAGTCAATCTGATTTCGGTGTTGCCCATCTGGTGATGTCCATGTGTAGAGTCGTCTCTTATGTTGTTGGAAAAGGGTGTTCGCTATGACCAATGTGTTCTCTTGACAAAACTCTGTTAACCTTTGCCCTGCTTCATTTTGCTTTCCAAGGCCAAACTTGTCTGTTATTCCAGTTACCTTTTGACTTCCTACTTTACTTCCTACAATCCTTTCCTACTCATTCTCATAGATGCCTTTGGACCTTATCAGTCCACCCAGGTGCTAACAGGATCTCTGTATTTATTCCAGGAAAGGATGATCAGAGGAATGAGAAGGGTGAGGAACTTCATCAGCAACTGCCAGATGGAGTTAAAAAGGAAGACTTGAAAGAAAATGTCAGGAATCAAGGAAGGCCTAAGAGAAAGAAAGGTAGCCATTTGGTTGAGAAGCGAGATGGAAGAAGCCATTTGGTTGAGAAGCGAGACGGAAGAAAGGATAATGTACATTTTTCAAAGCACAAGATAATGAAGTCAAGTGAATCCATTCAGTGTGAAAGGTACTTCAGAAATAGATCACAGCTTCTTGTGCACCAAAAAATACACAGAAGGGAGAAATCTTTTGAATGCTCAGAGTGTGGAAAGAGATTCAGTGAGAGTGGCAAACTTAAGCTCCATCAAAGAACCCACACAGGGGAGAAACCTTTTGAATGCATAGAGTGTGGAAAGAGATTCAGTGAGAGTGGCAAACTTAAGCTCCATCAAAGAACCCACACAGGGGAGAAACCTTTTGAATGCATAGAGTGTGGAAAGAGATTCAGTGAGAGTGGCAAACTTAAGCTCCATCAAAGAACCCACACAGGGGAGAAACCTTTTGAATGCTCGGAGTGTGGAAAGAAATTCAGTCGGAATGACAAACTTCAGGTCCATCAAAGAACCCACACAGGGGAGAAACCTTTTGAATGCTCAGAGTGTGGAAAGAGATTCAGTCAAAGTAACACTCTTCAAGTGCACCAAAGAACCCACACAGGGCAGAAACTTTTTGAATGCTCAGAGTGTGGAAAGAGATTCAGTCGCAATAGCAGTCTTCAACTCCATCAAAGAACTCACACAGGGGAGAAACCTTTTGAATGCTCGGAGTGTGGAAAGAAATTCAGTCGGAATGACAAACTTCAGGTCCCAAAGAACCCACACAGGAGAGAAACCTTTTGAATGCTTAGAGTGTGGAAAGAGATTCCGTCGGAGTGTCCATCTCCAACTGCACCAAAGAACCCACACAGGGGAGAAACCCTTTGAATGTATAGAGTGTGGAAAGAGATTCAGTAAGAATGGCAAACTTCAAGTGCACCAAAGAACCCACACAGGAAAGAAACCTTGTGAATGCTCAGAGTGTGGAAAGAGATTCAGTCAGATTAGCTATCTCCAAAAGCACCAAAGAACCCACACAGGGGAGAAACCTTTTGAATGCTCAGAGTGCGGAAAGAGATTCCGTCACAGTTACACTCTTCGACTGCACCAAAGAACCCACACAAAGGAGAAACCTTTTGAATGCTCAGAGTGTGGAAAGAGATTCAGTCGGAGTGGCCATCTCCAACTGCACCAAAGAACCCACACAGGGGAGAAACCCTTTGAATGCTTAGAGTGTGGAAAGAGATTCAGTCACAATGGCAGTCTTCAGTTCCATCAAAGAACCCACATAGGGGAGAAACCCTTTGAATGCTCAGAGTATGCTAAGAGATTCATTCACCGTGGCAATCTTCAACTGCACCAAAGAACCCACACAGGGGAGAAACCTTTTGAATGTTTAGTGTGTGGAAAGAGATTCAGTCACAGTGTCAATCTTCAGCTCCATCAAAGAACGCACATAGGGGAGAAACGTTTTGAATGCATAGAGTATGGAAAGAGATTCAGTCAGAGTA
>NW_015196203.1:0-2428 GCF_001447785.1 Gekko japonicus | reverse complement strand
GGCTGACCACCACTGTACTCATTTAACCCTCCATTAAACATTTGTTGGCTACGGCCTGTGCCTGGAAAGAAATGGGCAGAAAGACAGTTTCATGGCTGCAAGAAAGGGGAGGAAAGTAGGGAAATTCTGCTGTAGCACTGTGAAGAACATAATTGCTGCAGGGAAAAATACCTCTGTACTAAGAACTTTGCAACTGCTCCCACACCTTTCCCTACAGCTATATGAATGCCCTACTTACAAGTCAGCAATAACAACCCCTGGGACACAGCAACTATGGATGGCCACAGGTGGTTGAGAGATGGCAAGCTAAATTAACAAACATGCCAAAGCATCAGCACTTGACCTGAAGGGACAAAATTTGCAAAGGAAAAGGCATGCAAAATGAGATTTTGGTGTGCCTGAAATGGAAACATTCAGGAGAGTTAAATTTTAATTTCACAATTCACAGGATTATTCAAAATGATTTGTGTGCTAAAACTGTTTTCTGTTTGAGAAAGAAAATCAAAGATTGTTGTATTACTTATTCTTGCTTTTTTTAAAAAAAAATAGCAATTTCAAGTTTTGTGCTTTTAATTTTCCTACAATTCATCTGTTTTTAAAAATCGGTTAGCAGTTGGGGTGGTGGTGGAGGTAGTTAGCATTGCCTAGAACACAAAAAAGCCTGGCACTGGCCCAGTCTTTTCCTCTTTCTCTGTCTCTTTCCACATTGTCTTTCTGGATGTGGATAAGGACAGATAAGGATGATTCACAAACATTGTATACTTAGACTTCCAAAAGATTTTTTGACAAGGTACCGCACCAAAAATTCTTCAATAAGTGTAGAAGTCATGGAATAAGAAAACAGGTCTTTTCATGGGTTAAAATTGTGTTAAACAACAGGAAAGAGAGTAGGAATCAGGGGTCATTTTGTAGAAAAAGAGCTAGGGGGACTCATGAGCATAACTCATTAGCATATGCCACACCCCCTGACATCACCGGAAGTGTGTCCTCCCCACAGCCGGCGGTGACCTCCAGCGGGCACCAGCAGGGAGCTCCAGGCCCCGGGCCCTCCTGCACCTCACCTGGGGGGATGGCGTCCCCCCGCGTCCCCCCCCAAATGACCCCTGGTAGGAATAAATTGATAGTTCTTGTAATGGAGAGAAGTAAGCAGTGAGTTCTTGCAATGATTGGTATTGGGACCTGTGCTATTTAATTTATTTTTAAATGGTTTGGAATTGGTAATAGGCAGTGTAGTGGCTAAGTTTGTGTATGATACCAAATAGTTCAAGGTGGTAAAAAAGCAAAGTGGATTGTGAAAAAATATAGGAAAATCAATCAAAAGCCCAAACAGTGAGGAGCCTGGGAGTAACACTGGATGCCTCTTTGTCTATGGAGGCCTAGGTTGCCGCAGTTGCCAGATCTGCATTCTTCCATCGTAGGCAGATCAGGCTACTGAAGCCATATCTTTCCCCCCAAGACCTAGCTACAGTGATCCATGCAATGATTACCTCCAGGCTTGATTACTGCAATTCACTCTATGCAGACTTACCTCTGAGACTGATTCGGAAATTACAGCTGGTACAAAATGTGGTGGCATGCCTGTTGACGTTGACGCCTGTGTGGGCTCACATTCAGCACGTGCTTTGCCAGCTGCATTGGTTACTAGTTGAGTACTGGATTTGCTTCAAGATGTTGGTAATAACCTTCAAAGCCTTATACGGCCTGGGACCAACATATGTCCCGTATATGCCTCGAAGAGCTTACGCTCTAGTAATCAACATCTCCTGGTGGTCCCTGGCCCAAAAGACATCTGTCTAGCCTCGACCAAGGCCAAAGCCTTCTCTGCCCTGCCCCCCACCTAGTGGAACATGCTCCCCATCGAGATCAGGGCCCTGCAGGATCTTACTCAGTTCTGCAGGGCCTGCAAAATAGAGCTGTTCTGCCAGGCTTTTGGTTGAGGTAGCGGGCATCCACATATGGCCTCCCCGAGGTTGCTGTCTCCTACTGGCCACCCATCTACCAGGAACCAGCCATATCCATCAGTATTAATGGGTTGTACTTTTCACCAGCAGCTATAACTACTGATTTTTAATATTTATAATGTAAATGTTTTATTGTGTTTTAAACCTTACTGTATTATTTAAGATGATGTGACTCACCCTGAGCCCACTCACAGGATGGGCGGGATACAAATACAAAACTAAAAAAAATTAAAATTAAAAAATTGGGTGAATGGGCAACAATGTGAAAAATGAAATTTAATGTTGATAAGTATAAGGTGATGCACATGGAAACAAACAACAAAAACTAACTTTAATTATATGCTTATGGATTTTAGAGGACAGATTCATCAGTAGTTACTAAGGGTGCGGTCGCACATGCTAGAAAAAATGGGGGGGGGAGCGAGACTATTTCCTCCCGACAAATTTTACTTGTAGTTGTACTATCA
>NW_015196202.1:0-2374 GCF_001447785.1 Gekko japonicus | reverse complement strand
ACTCACTTGTTCTCCACTTGTCTGGGGACTTTCATGTAAGGATAAATTCCCTTCTTATTTAGATTCCTTGGTAAGTCTAAAGTTATGTAAAACCTTTATGCATTCACAATTCTACTGCCCTGTTTCAATGGTATCACTGGGTCATCTTCTATGGATCCCTTTTTTCAGATTAGTCATGTCCATGCCCCCTCAAGTCAGTGGACTCTCTTGTACATAGTCTCCTGCAATTCTCTTATGTGCTGCAGTTTAGGCTAAAATGGATTATATCATGCCTTGATAAATGGCCTATACTTCCCTTAGTGACATTAGAGCAAAACATTCAGTTTCTCTTAGAGGACTCTGATTCCCAAGATTTTATTGCTTGATTTCTAGAGGCTGCAGAAAAGTGTTGAAGAGAAGTATTTTAAGATATGGGTTTTATTTAAGTTTTTCAGTTTTATTGCTCGAGACCTTGGCCTAAGAATGGGGGGGGGGAGGAAACAGAGTTTGTAACTGGCATGGTCAAAAGCTATAATGGAAGGGCAATATAGTATGCAGTAGATTTGGGCGAGATTGAGCAAAAAAGCTGGCAGGACTCAATGTAAGGAAACATCTAAAGTCATAATAACATTAAGGAGAAACTGTGCAAGAGAAACTCTGCAGCCAAAACCCAATTCCAGCGCCACTAGCCATCCCAACTTCAACTAGCTGCCAGAAAGCCAGAAATAAAACCACAAGACAAGCTTCACTTAGCAGGTCAATCCAGAGAGTAGGCATCATCATTTAAAATGTTTCAAACTAATGGAGTTATCCAATTATTCTTGTATGGGAAATTGATTAGCATTTACTCCACTGATTAAGTATTCATGGTATAGGAGAAAACAATTCCTATATGCAGGTCCCAACCTTTGCAGGGCTTTAATGGCCATCACTAGCACTTTTAAATGGGTCCGGGTACCCCAAACAAAGGTACCATGGCTGAACTAGAATTGGAGACATACACTACTTATGACCTGACTTGGCCAAGTTTTCAGCCTCCGTATTCTATATCAATTGAAGCTTCCAAACTAAACAGAAAATGTTTTGATAGACAATTCCAGAGGTAACAATGTATGGTGCCAGGGTCAAAATCCGTGTCTGAGAGAAGCCAGTCACGGTGGGCTTATAACCTCCATTGACGAAACCAACTATCACTGCCTGAGAATTCTCACTGTGATTTTCCAATGTGTAGATAGATGCTGCTGCTGATGATGATGATGGCAGACAGACAGACCGAGAAGGAATTTTCCTCAAATGCAAATCTGAATATGAATCAGGAATGCAATGAACACATTCCTGGATACTCACCTGGACCCTTGTTTCATAATGAATTTTCCGATCATTGTCTGAAATTAGGTATTCCTTTGCACACATCCTGCCACTTCAACAATCAAGCAATCCACAAGGCATCCACATGTCATAGCTGGGTTTGCCATGGACACATGTTCAGGGAGATTAAAAATACAACTTTAATCCCCCATGGAAATCCAGTGACCTGTTGTGAAAAAGAGCATGCTATGATCTGGATCATTACAATAGTGTTCCCATTTGTCACCTAAGACTACTGTCTCATCCCCGCATAATCAAGGGGTTGTGATGACACGGGGATTAGACCACAAGGGACATCATTAAAATGTATATGTATAACTGAAGTTTCTTTTTTATTATTTGAATATACTGTTTGTGTATGTTGAGATGTAAAGATACGAAGAAAAAAAATTACCAGCTACATGGCTCATGAATTTGTGGAAAGGCAGGACCCCTGGGCTCTTACCTACAGACAGGACACTAAGCAATGCACTGATTTCAATGGGATGCATCCAGCCAGCTTTCCCACTTGTAACTACTCAAAAGGCTATGCTGCAGATTGTGCATATGAACAAAAGCTTCCTGGCATTGCATAATACCCAGGGTCATTGCGTTATTTAAAAATCTGTACATTAAATGTGCTGCTGTTGTGCCTGAACTATTGACTGCATTCTTTAGTGTCATATGGTGAGTGCTTTCTTTTTCCAAGAACAGAAGGGCTGGCTATCTGCTTTGGCATCTTGGCCCATCAAGTTTAGGGGGAGAGTTCAGATCGTAATTGAACCCATACCTACAGCATCATTAATTATGTGAACATGACCTCTGCGTCACCTGCTTTGCTATTATAAAAGAGGAATGGAACATCCCTCAAGACTTGTTGGCCAGATGTATTGGCTTGCCATTGTCCCAAATCCAGAATGGGAAAGGCTACAGTCAGTAGTGCTGCTCTGTCCAGCAGGATCAGGCTTGTATCAATATAAGGGTGACGATCTTCATCACCCCCAACCTCCTAACATTCCCAGTCCAGAACACCATTTAATATACTTCT
>NW_015196201.1:0-2746 GCF_001447785.1 Gekko japonicus | reverse complement strand
CATTTATACCCATCTTTCTCCCCAATGCAAACCCAAAGCTTACACTGTTTTATTTCATCCTCACAACAACCCTGAAAGACTAGGCTGAGAGTGTGTGACAGGCCAAAGGTCACCCAGCAAGCTTCCACAGCAGAGTGGGGATTCGAACTTGGGTCTCTCAGATCCTAGGCTAACACTCTAACCACTACACTGGCTTTCAATATCTAATCAATCAGTTTGATACACTTAATAACATTTTCAAGAATAATGATAACAAACTTCCTGCAACAATCTGACTGGATCAATCCTATATTCTACCCACTCACACCTTTTCATTGAAGGTAAACATGAATACATGAAACTGCCTTGTACCGCGACAGACCACTGATCTGTCAAGGTCAGTACTGACACTCCAGGTAGAGGTCTTTCACAACACTTACTACCTGATCCTTTTAACTGGAGATGCTGGAAATTGAACCTGGGACCTTCTGCACATTAAGCAAATGCTCTACTACTGTACCACAGGCCTTCTCCCAAAACAAGCAAACAAAAAAAGCCATTCCAGCTACCAAGGAAGCTAGAGTTGTCCATCTGACCAAGCAAAAAAAGTTTTGGTTGGTTAAATGCTGGTATTTTTGAACCGCTAATTTAATTAGGGCAACAGATACTTTAACCATCACCAGGTATTCTTATGCTAAATACAAATACAATTCAGTTCATAGTAACTTCTAAGAAAGATAATTATTTTAAGTTTTAGCAATGCCAGGTACAGATTTCTATAAATGTGAGCAATTCACTGAAAAGTCCTTTTATTTGGCTTTTACTTTGGAACAGCACATTCAGCCTATAGTTCCAAAACAATTGACAGAAATAATACGAAATAATGAGCTATTCAGACATTTGTAAGTGTCTGTTTGGCGATGCCTGCTATTATTGCAAGTGGCCAGTAACAGACGCTCTGCTGTGCTTTTGTAGCCAAGCACTCCTGGTCTTGCTAACACATGACATCTGAATGAAATAAAAATTTCAGAAAAGTAAACTGTTATTTATACAGTGGCATTCGTGGCTTCTTGGAATATCTGACTGTGGCCAAATAACAGGCAGTCAACTAACTCTGCGACCTGTCAAACAACTCCTGTGCCAGCCCTAAAGAAAGATACCTCAAGTGAGATCCAAAACCAGCGAAGACAATTCATGAATATGCCATTTTGCAGTATGATCCCGAAGCCCCACCCAGTTACCAAAGCCCATTTAAGTTTCTGTCACAGTAGCTAAAATGAGGGTGGCACTACAGATTCTGAGAAACACGGAAGTGTTGCTGAAACGAGCAACCTCATGTTCATTTGAAATATCTTTAGCCTACCTTTCTTTCCCCTTCCCCGCCCGCAAAAAACAAAGGCAGATTATAGTCATTAAAACAAAACTTAAGCTAATGCAATATTAAAAAATAGATACCAATTAAAATGAAAACTATAACAATAAGCAGCAAGTTTGCTCCTTGTTTAACATGTAGTAAAGCATATAATGCTTGATGACCTAAGGGGCTAGGGGTGTTTCCCCCTGTAGTAAGCTTTACTGAGCATACAGGGAGGATAGGTAAAGGTTCCCTTGCTCGAAAGCCAGTCGAATCCGACTCTAGGGTTGCGGTGCTCATCTCCGTTTCAAAGCTGAAGAGCCAGCGCTGTCCGAAGACATTTCCGTGGTCATGTGGCCGGCATCACTAAACACCAAAATGCACGGAACACTGTTACCTTCCCACTGAACTGGTACCTATTTATCTACTTGCAATTTCTTGCTTTCGAACTGCTAGGTTGGCAGGAGCTAGAACTAGAGACGGGAGCTCACTCCGTCATGCGGCACACTCGGGTCTCGAACTGCTGAACTACCGACCTTCCACAGCCTGCAGTTCAGCATCTTAACCACTTGAGCCACTGCAGCTCCTACAGGGAGGATACCAAACTGCCATTTTCATGCTTCTCGTAACATGTAGTTTCATCCACCTGACTAATACTTGGCAAGCACAATAGTCACCTGTGTTCAAGTTTTGCTGGCATCCATAGCTCCGGATTCATAGCCCAGAAGGGATCATGTCAGTTTCCCACCTCTATCAATACCATATAAGGGACCTTGTGTGGTTCTTTTATGCCATGGTGGGAGAAGGAAGAGGTGCCCCAACACAACACTCAGGCTGGGATCCAATCTTGTATCAGTATGAACCGATCAGCTGCAGCCTTGCACCAGCTCTTTTGCCAACTCTATGACCTGGCCCACCAGATCATAAAACCCTCTTCTAGCAATGACACAAGTGCTAAAGAATTATGGTCCTAGTAGAAGAATAAGCCAAAGATGTTTATAGAATTATCTGTACCATATTTAGGGCCCACCACTTCCTAATGAATAAAAGAACCCAAATGTATTGCACATGTAGATATATGCAAATCTGTTACAACCAGTAACAGCTGAGAACAAACAAGTTGCAAATGTTAATAAATCAACAGAGCTGGAAAATTCCCAAGCATTTGGTTGTTTTAAAAAGCTGCTGCAGCTATCCAGCAATTACATTTTTTGCCGTCTCGGCTCAGCATTGCTTCTCCAGAATAACAACTGAGGACTGAAGTCTACCAATATAGGCATTTCTTCACAGTTGCACTGATAGGATTATCACCAATCTCAGAAGCCTCCACCTTGTTCTTTAAGGGAAGACAACAGAGCAAGCAGTTCGCATGCCAGTTTTAGGCCCTGGTCACACAGTCCGGATATCGCGGGG